>NC_142371.1:20129449-20204449 GCF_059441005.1 Hippichthys cyanospilos
GAGCTGCGCTTCCTCAAAGTCACACATGCTGTCGAGAGATACAAATGAAGCATTTGAGCTGCAATCATTATAAATCTCTTACTGAGATTTCTTTCATCATAATTTACAATTACCGAGATGGTTATCATTTTTGGTCGGCTACAGGCTTAATTTTAAATACAACTAATATAACCGCGGCTCTCCGTGAGACTACAAAGGGATGGGAAGGGATAACAGTACAGTTTCTGTATAAGAATCAAAAATTTAAGATTTAAATATATATATATATATATATATATATATATATATATATATATATATATATATATATATATATATTTTGCTCTTACCCAAAGTCATTTGGAATTGACTGCATCCATTTTTCTAGCAGCATGTAATATCTAACTACTAAGTAGTAATAACATGGCACTCGCAAGTCATATGGACTCAAGAAGTCATTTCATGGAAAATTATTGCACGCCGGGTGCCCGGGGTCAAGTTTTGCCAACGATCTTTTCAAAAGGATGCGCATGAACATCCGTTTCCGTGCGATCGAGGCGCAAACGTGTTGCTTGCCCTGCCGCGCGAGCGCACTTACAAAGAAATAAACAAAAGCAAAAAGCTGTCACGGTGAGCGACGGGGCCGAGCGACGGGGCGCGTTGGCTGTGGGCGGAACGGGAAAGCAAAGGCTCCTGACAGCGCTCCACACTGCCAAACTCCCGAGAAAGAAGCGTTTAAGGGACCGCAACAAAAGGCCGGGCTTGCAAATAGGCGCTTGGAAGAGTTGTGCTGGGAAAGTGACGTTAATGATACGGGACGTTTGATGGAACAACTGAAATGCACACAAGTGTGTGTGTGTGTTTGTGTATATATGAGCATATACATCACACGCACTTGGGGCAAGTGAGGAGGAGTGGTGACAGCTTGGCCCATGGCGACGCCCACCAGCCGCCATGAAAATCACTGATCTGTGACCTCACTATCACAAATGCCACACCGGGAATACACACACCGTCACATACGCACATTTATTCTTGTAATGTGGCTTGTGCTGTCAATTAACATTAACTTCAAGGCAGGGTAATAATAGCTTTGGAAGTTTTATTAGATGTACTTTGACCATTAGTTTTTAGCGCATTTTAAACTTATTGTAGATCAGATTTCATGGCTTGAATTAAAAAAAAAAATAAAAATATATATATATATATATATATATATATATATATATATATATATATATATATATATATATATATATATATGTATGTGTGTGTGTGTACTATGCATATTTATATATATATATATATATATATATATATATATATATATATATATATATATATATATATATATATATATATATATAAATGTGTGTGTGTGTGTGTGTACTATGCATATTTTTATATATATATATATATATATATATATATATATATATATATATATATATATATATAAATTACGTCAATATTACATAAAAAATGAGTTTATTTGTTTTGATATTAGTTTGAATTATTTCAATATTTTGGTTGCAGGCTAAAAGAATGGGACAACTTGGTGGAAATTTGATTTTTATGCTTTTTTTTTTTAAAATACAAATAATATGTTGAAAATGTGAGTTCTCGCCTCGTTGTTTCTCTGTGAATTTTTGATCTTGAAAACCAATGTTGAGAAAAAAAAAGCTTTAAAACAGTGAAATTTGTCGAAAATAGTGTAAAATTTACATTTTCGCCAGATTGTCCCATGCTATTGGCTGTATCTGTATTATGGGTCCCAAACAGGAGTAAGGGGGTGTGTAGGATTTGAAGAAAAGAAAAAAAAAAGTCTGCTTCATCCAAAAATGGCTGATTTCCTTCTGCGCCAGACTAGTCCAATCAATTACCATTCACTGAAACTGTTCCCAAAGGGTAAATTTACTCCACCTTGTTTTCGTGGTGCCTTCAAGTGAGTTCCAACATTTCCTAAAAATCATTCACTCCTCCTCCTCGCTCATGCAAACGCTTCCGACCGAATTTTCCAAGTTATTTTGCAAAGTGGAAAGTCTTGTTCACATGGCCACATAAATATCCACCCTCGCATGCCTCTGAAGCCTTGACATGATTTTCCACCGACGTAAATGCATCGCTAAGAGGCTGCTTAGCGGCCGTTTGCGCTTTCCCACCTCGCCGTAAGGTCAGCGGGCTTTTAAAGGCTTCGGCCGACGTGTCCTGGAAGCTCTTTGACGACCGGGAGCAAATAAAATAAGTCGACCATAATTCCCTGAAAGTTGCATAGTTTAATAAGCGCAACACAAATCAAAAATTGTACTTTAAAAATAAGATAAAATCCTCCATGCTTTTGCAAGTTATATGACTACCTTTAACTCTTCAAAAAAGTTGGGGTAAAAAAAATATCCTGTAATTCCTTTGAAGTTGGGCGGTCTGAAAAAATTCCTCCACAAAAATCATGTACACCACCTCAAAAATTACAAGTCACAAAATAGGTCGACGATAAGCCCCCAAATTTGTGTCGTTTAAACAATTCCACCGTCAATCTCTCAAAAGATGTACTTAAAAAAATAAATAAATACAAAGAAGACAAACATACATGAAGACTTCCTTAAATACCTCAAGGCTTGATTTAAAACTAAATGTTTTGCTGGCTACATTTTAATCGACCCCCTTGGTGTCAATTTTGACCAATTTGGGCCGTTCATCGAGATACATCTAACAAAAAGCATTAAAACACGCTAGTTGTTCAAAATAAATAATTGCACAGGTTCAATAGGACTCTAAATCCTACATAAATTGTAAATTAAAAAAATGAGCCTAACACACTGTAAATCCCCCCAAATACGCATGTTAAAAAATCGTAAATCTCCCAAAAGTAATTACGCTAGCTAAAGCCACATTATCAGACTATTACCAATAATTTAAATCTCCTCAAAGTAATGTCATTTAATTTTTCAAGTTGTACAGGTGGAACAAAATTCCCCAAATTTCACTAACTAGCATTATATGTTTCCCATAACCTGGCCAAAATTCATGCTGAATAAATTTCGGGCTTCCGATTTTCAGAAAAAGGCCAAATTGTTGACTGGAGTTGCGGGAAGAAAACACATCCGTCAGATTTTAAGCGTCGTCTCTGAAAACGCGGCTGCTGTAATTATCACTATCGCACTTAAATGGATTCTAGTGCGTAGATTTACGCCCGGGCTCATGTGAAAAAAAAATAAATCCCAATCATCCAAAAATGCGCTTATGAGAACAAGACTGCCTTCAAAACTCGGTTACAGCCAGCCTATTCATTTCACAATAACAGCCTCTTATTTGAGTGGAGGCATTTATTTGCCTCGTCTGACATCGCATATTGAATGTTTTACTAGCTATCCTCGACAACGCTTCCCACAAGTGCAAGTGAGCTATCGTCAATAACGTCAAAGTTGAAATCCTCCAAAAGTCGCATCTGTAAGGAAAAAAAAAATACTTTAAAATGTGCATGTTAAATTAACCCTTATTCAGTATTGTATCCATTTTTTGGACAAATTCTTCCACATTCTACATGCGGAATTTTAGCTAAGGAATGGTACACTCCTGGTATGGCTAAAAAGTGACAGAATAATATACATAAAGAACATTTAAATTTCATATTACCACCTGCGGCCTATGGTCCAGTGCGGCTTATCCGTGGAAAAAGATGTTTTTTCGCTTATTTTGCTGCTGCGGCTTATATACCGAAGAGCCTTATAGTCCGAAAAATATGGTAATCGTGGCAGTCAATATCGCGATTAAAATTCGATAAATTGTGCGAGCCTAGTGTGTCCTATACTTGGGAAATTACGATAATCCACAGTTACACGACTTGACCAGCAGGAAGTGAAACTTTTTTCTACGCTTTTCACTTTAAAAAAATGGCAAAATTCCGACCGCTGTCAGCAAATCTAACGAGATAAGAGAGCAACGTTTACTCACAACCTCAATTACGTGGCTTAAAACGTACGGCTGCTTTGCGCGCTTCCTATATGCTGACAGTAAAGCTTTCATGTGGATCCTCAAACAATAGACGGTAAACCTCAGCCAAGGCAGCCTATTTTCCAGATGTTCATCCTAATCTTTCTATTTTTTTTGCCGCTTTAATTGCTTGGCGCGAAAGTGTAATGGCCTCGTTCTTGGCCCGAGTTGCACGCCGCAGCCGGGTTTCCGCCGACCTCGCTCGTTTCTTGCGCAATCGCACACGCACACACAGTGGGGACATCGGCTTCTCGGCGCTGCTAAGAAGTCATTAAAGTCTATGTGTTGATACTGCTGCAATGGATTCCTTTGAAGACGACTGCGCCGGAGCATATTTTGCGCTCGGCACCTGGCATCAAAGTGTCGTCCCGAGCTGTGCCAGAAACTCATTAGGACATCCCGCAATGCACACACGAGCCACTTTGAATTGGCGGAGTCGTTCGCGAGAGAAGGAAGGTTGGGGTAGACGACCAACGCGGAGCCTCGATCCGGGGCGTTCTGAATTTAGCGTCAAACAGTACTGTATTTCCTTTATCTCGCTTATAATCTCAACGAGGAGTTAAAATAATACTACCTTTATAGTTAGGATAATATACTGCATCGCTAACGGAAATCCCTCATGTGTTGTGCAAGTTCTGATACGAAAAAATCCCCCCGAAATGTTGGCGGTTGAAATTGGTCTACTGAATATACTCGTAAAAGATCAATTAAATTGACCGTGCATCTTTAAAAGTTGTAGAGGTAAAATTACTGAATCCCCCTTTTGTCAAATGTGATACGTTCAACCAAAGGTGTCAAACTCAAGGCCTGAGGGCCAGATCTGGCCCATCACAACGTTTCATATGGTCCAGGAAATGCTAATAAGGTATCTGGGTAAATTGTCAAATTTGCAAGTTGTCTTAAACTTTTGTGATCAAATAAGCATTTTTTTGTTACCAATTCCCCTTTTGCACAGTTTTTACTGTCTTCTGATGTAAAAACTATGTAAATAGTTGACAAATATACAGTACTTAAACTGTATTTGGGTTCACAGTCGTAACGGCCATCTGATAGAAATATTAACTACAATGTGGCCCACATTTCAAAAATTCTTGAACCAAATATCATAGCAGTTAAAAAAAAAACACTATCCATAGGTGCTGCACGTTAATAAAAGACCATAAATCAAATCACTTGTTATGATACAGTTCTTTTGGGCCTATTAGCATAAATAACAACATTCCAAATAAGAAAACACAACTCACAGACACTCGTGAGCCAGATCCCACTAAGAGAAGGAACAACGAACGTGCACCGACGCAAATTGCTCCCGCAAACTGCACTATCAACAACAGCCAGAGGTGGCGCCAAAAAACAAAGACTAAGGAAAACAAGGCATTAAATGATAACAGTTAAACTGAATCCGTTCCAAAACACCCAAATTGTTTGGGTGGTAGTCAGACCATGGACCCCCAGGGAACCATTTTGGGAACCACAGCGCTAAATCACAAAATTCTGCAATTAATTTTTGAAACAGGTTTTGCTGACTAGGATTAAACGTTTCCCACACCCAAGCAAAAATTCACGCAGAATGAATTTCGCAGCCTTCGCAACTTTTCTCCAGTAAAATCCGAGCAAAAGCCAAATCGTTGACTGGGGTTGCGGGACGAAAACAGACTTGCGGGAGTCGTTGCGAACGTGCTCATCCGTGCTAATGTCGAACGCGCGTCGCTCCGTGTTGCAACGGCGGCTTCAACAGCTGAAGCTCTTTAATGGCGTGGCAAATGAGCGGTAAAAGTGTGCAAAAGAGTGCAAAAACGAAAGGAACCTTGGGATTCGCGCCGGCTCGGCGCCAACGCGCATGTACTTCATGGCTCGTAAATCGTCTTTCAGAGCCTCCGTGGGACCAGCCTATTGATCGCCAAAAGACAAACGGGGCCTCCTCGGGTCTTCGGGAGACTTAATAACGTCACTCACGCTTTCGCAACCATCCGTTATCGCGGCGGCTGACAAGACGGCTCGATTGTCCTTCCGCCTGGTGACCCAGCGCATATTTTCTACTTGCGATCCACCAAAAAAATGGTATAGCTAAGAACAAGGCATCTGTAAATCCTTCAAAAACCGCACGGTTAAAAATGAGAATTCCGTAAATCTCCCGAAAGCTGCGCAAAGGTTCCGTTGTTTTGGTTCAAATGGAACCCGGAATCTTGGGTGCATTTAAGTAAAGGAATTGCACTGTTAAAAATAATCATTGTCATTATCAGAGCAAATTTAAAATCAAGATTGTTATAAACAAAGCAAGCGATCTTTGCTAAAATTAAAAATAAAACCACCATAGATCTGAAATCGAAGCATAAATATTTCACAGATTAAAATTAAACTTGCATAAATCGCTCAAATATTGCATTAAAAAAAGACATGTGCTGAACGTGAAATTAAATAACCACGGTCAAGTTCCACAGGTTATAGTGGGCAATATTTGAAAACGATGCCATTGCCTAAAAAAAATGAATTAATATCATTTTTAAGTATTAGTAAGTATTATTTAGCGACCAAAGGCCCTAATGCAATATCCAACAATAACATAAATCTTCCTAAAATTGTGCAAGATAGAAATAAGACTGCTATACATCCCCAATGTTTGTGCAGGACAACATAAGTCTCCCATAAATCCTTAAAAGTTGCACGGGTAAAGTCAGGACGACAATAAAACCCCCCACATGGTTGCAGAGCTAAAATAAGTATCATAAATCCCCATAAAGTTGCAATAAATCCCGCATCTGGTTTGTGCACTATCGGCCCATTTGCCCACACGGCACATATTTACATGACGGCGCTGTCAGGAGCGTGTAAATCTTCTTCGGGGGCCTATTGATCGCCCAAAATACAAGTCGGGCACCTTCGGTCTTGAGGAGACTTCATAAAGTCACCCCCGCTCCCGGAGGAGGACAAGCTGGCCTCTTGGCACGCGGGCCTCGGGAGGTACGGCGAGGTTGGGAGGCGCCGAGCCAGCGGCGGCCCCCCGCCTCGTAATGAGACTCTCCGTAGTCCAGGATGTCAGTCCGGTGTCTGTCAAGCAGCCGGCGGGAATTAGGGAAGGTGTCACACGGGTTAAACGCTAGACAGTGCGCTGTGTGTATATCTCCCGCATCAGCTGTCACCAGGAGCCAGACACTGATACAGATTAAAGCAGCCATGCTCTCTTTATCCCTGAGAAAAAGGGGGGGAAGAAAAAAAAAAAAACGGGCGGCTTTGTGAATCTGAGGGCTACTCGAAGTGGCTGCTGTTGTGATTTCCCGAGAGGCTGGCTCCACTCCTCGTCTTCTTCAGGTCCCTGATCATATTTACATCAAGGAACTATGAAAAAAAGAGCCCAGAAATGACACGGATTGAAAAAAAAAACTCCTGCAAATCCCTTTGATTAATGATCTGGGAGAATACGACTGTAAAATTGTCCAAAAGTTGCACCTTAAAAAATATAAGACTAGAAGAAAATCCTATCAAAATTGCAGCAGGTGGAATGAGTCTTTCCTAAATCCCTCAAGACTGTAAATTGTCTGAATGTTTCACCTGAAAAAATAAGACTAGAAGAAAATCCTGGCTCCACTCCTCGTCTTCTTGAGGTCCCTGATCATATTTACATCAAGGAACTATGAAAAAAAAGAGCCCAGAAATGACACGGATTAAAAAAAAAAACGACTGCAAATCCCCTTGATTAATGATCTGGGAGAATACGACTGTAAAATTGTCCAAAAGTTGCACCTTAAAAAAAAAAGACTAGAAGAAAATCCTATCAAAATTGCAGCAGGTGGAATTAGTCTTTCCTAAATCCCTCAAGACTGTAAATTGTCTGAATGTTGCGCCTGAAAAAATAAGACTAGAAGAAAATCCTGGCTCCACTCCTCGTCTTCTTGAGGTCCCTGATCATATTTACATCAAGGAACTATGAAAAAAAAGAGCCCAGAAATGACACGGATTAAAAAAAAAAACGACTGCAAATCCCCTTGATTAATGATCTGGGAGAATACGACTGTAAAATTGTCCAAAAGTTGCACCTTAAAAAAAAAAGACTAGAAGAAAATCCTATCAAAATTGCAGCAGGTGGAATTAGTCTTTCCTAAATCCCTCAAGACTGTAAATTGTCTGAATGTTGCACCTGAAAAAATAAGACTAGAAGAAAATCCTGGCTCCACTCCTCGTCTTCTTGAGGTCCCTGATCATATTTACATCAAGGAACTATGAAAAAAAAAGAGCCCAGAAATGACACGGATTGAAAAAAAATACTCCTGCAAGTCCCCTTGATTAATGATCTGGGATAATACGACTGTAAAATTGTCCAAAAGTTGCACCTTAAAAAATATAAGACTAGAAGAAAATCCTATCAAAATTGCAGCAGGTGGAATTAGTCTTTCCTAAATCCCTCAAGACTGTAAATTTTCTGAATGTTGCACCTGAAAAAATAAGACTAGAAGAAAATCCTGGCTCCACTCCTCGTCTTCTTGAGGTCCCTGATCATATTTACATCAAGGAACTATGAAAAAAAAGAGCCCAGAAATGACACGGATTGAAAAAAAAAACTCCTGCAAATCCCTTTGATTAATGATCTGGGATAATACGACTGTAAAATTGTCCAAAAGTTGCACCTTAAAAAAAATAAGACTAGAACAAAATCCTATCAAAATTGCAGCAAGTGGAATTAGTCTTTCCAAAAATCCCTCAAGACTGTAAATTGTCTGAATGTTGCGCCTGAAAAAATAAGACTAGAAGAAAATCCTGGCTCCACTCCTCGTCTTCTTGAGGTCCCTGATCATATTTACATCAAGGAACTATGAAAAAAAAAGAGCCCAGAAATGACACGGATTGAAAAAAAATACTCCTGCAAGTCCCCTTGATTAATGATCTGGGATAATACGACTGTAAAATTGTCCAAAAGTTGCACCTTAAAAAATATAAGACTAGAAGAAAATCCTATCAAAATTGCAGCAGGTGGAATTAGTCTTTCCTAAATCCCTCAAGACTGTAAATTTTCTGAATGTTGCACCTGAAAAAAATAAGACTAGAAGAAAATCCTGGCTCCACTCCTCGTCTTCTTGGGGTCCCTGATCATATTTACATCAAGGAACTATGAAAAAAAAGAGCCCAGAAATGACACGGATTAAAAAAAAAACAACTGCAAATCCCCTTGATTAATGATCTGGGAGAATACGACTGTAAAATTGTCCAAAAGTTGCACCTTAAAAAAAAAAGACTAGAAGAAAATCCTATCAAAATTGCAGCAGGTGGAATTAGTCTTTCCTAAATCCCTCAAGACTGTAAATTGTCTGAATGTTGCACCTGAAAAAATAAGACTAGAAGAAAATCCTATCAAAATTGCACCAGGTGGAATTAGTCTTTACTAAATCCCCCATGACTAGATTGTCCAAATATTGCACCTGAAAGATTAAGACTGAAGAAAATCCTACCAAAATTGCACCAGGTGGAATTAGCCTAGCCTAAATCTCCTAAAGAGTTGCACAGATTGAAATAAGACTAAGGTCAATCCTCCAAAACTTAAACAAGACAACTATTAATCCCCAAAAGTTGCACAATTTAAACTAGTCTACTGTAAACCTCTCAAAAGGTGGACAAAAATGTCAGTTGTCATTTCTTAATAAAAAAATAAGACCATTGTAAATCTTAAGACTAAAATAATATGACTACGACATCCTCGAGAATTGCATAGGATAAAATTACACCACCAGAAATCAGTTGTAGCGGTTTAATTATTTAAAATTTACACTTTGAAATAAGAAACAAGAATCCCCCAAAGACCGGAACATGTTGAAGTTAAATACCCCAAATTTCATGAACCAAGATGAAAGTCTAAAAGTTGCAGTGTACAAACTAGTCCACTTTCTCAAACCCTTAACCCTAACCCTACGCGGTGTTAAAAACACCTCAGTTATAAATGCCTAAAACATTTCTGAATTAAAAAAAATAACTTGTGTAAATCTTCCAATGGCTAAGACAGGATAATTATCACAGAAAACGTACAATACCGGAAATCTCTTAAGTTGCAGGGGTTAAAATATCCACCAAATAAAATCTTACACAGGTTGAAATAAGACAGTCAATAACCCCCAAATCGCAGCAAGCAGCCCATTAGTAATCCCCAAAAGTTGCATTGTGTACTAAAGGGTAAATATCTCTAAAAAAATCCATTGTAAATTTTCAAAAGCGGTGTAAATTTCCCAATAAGATTATAACGATCAATAACACAGGTTAAAATAATACTACCATGACTCGCTAAAGTTTGACTAAAATAACAAACTAAAACTTCCGCAAGTTGAAATAAGAAACAAGAATCCCCCAAAGGTATGTTAATGCAAGACTAACTTTGCAACATTTCGGGTTGCGGTAAGACGACTGCGAATCTGGAAGATAACAAAATAACGTCTGTGAGTCCGTCGATATTTGTGCAGGACGAAATAAGCCGCAGTAAATCCTCAAAAAAAGTCGCAGATCTAGAAAGCGAAGAAGAATAAAAGTCCCCGAATGCTCGCAGAGCTCAAATAAGTCTTTCTTGAATCCCCATAACGTTGCAGTAAATGTCACAGCTGGTTTGTGCATGGCGCCGCATATCGACATGACAGAGCTGTGGACCGTTCTTGGAAAGGTTAGCGAGCGGCCGCAAAAACAAGTATTTTCATACGCCGTGCCTCTGCGACTTCCCGCCGTTTCTTCTTCCATCTTGGCGGTAAATTGCTCCTCCGGCGCCAGATCGTGATTGCGGCGCTCGTCTCCGCGCCGCGTCGTAGAAGGTTATCCAGCGGCAGGTGGCTCGCGAGCTTATAATGATCCCAAACAAGCGCTCGTTTGGCCCGAGTGTTTTATTACCTTCTCAAACCGGGACGCCGTGTCGTAACGAGGGAGCGGCGGGATAACATTTACCTCCGCCGACCAGCGAGAGACGATTAAATCGGACGCGGCGGAAGTATTCTTCTCCCGCCTCCCTCTGAGGAGATTACCGCTCGTGAAATGAATACACGGAAAAGGCCGAGGAATTGTCTCGCTATCGGGCCGCCAGCAGAAGCCCGAGGGAAGAGACGGACGCGACTGTACACGCGACAGACAATGGCAGGAGCCGTCGGAACGGAGGGTGCGCTTAACGAGCAGAAGCTAGAGGTCGCCGTGTCGGACGACGGGGGCGATGATTAACGGCGCTCGCGTTAATTAGCCCGCTCAAGCATGTTAGCGTCGCTGCCATGCCACTAGACTTATTACACATGAGCCCGGACAAGCTGCTGTGACTCACGACATGATCGGACTGATAAGGCATGCGTTCAGTGTCGCTTTTAATACCCGGTGGTGGATTTCCCTTTGAATTTTTGACACCGTGTAAAAAAAGGCGTGATGAGATTTCATCACAGCAACATTGGGTGGATCTCAAAATCTTATCAAAATAACCACAAACAAAAATCCCCTAACTTGTGCAGGTTGAATTTATTGCACTAAAAAGTGTAAAAAAAAATAAAATAAAAAACTGAAGAATGGTGAATCCCCTCAAAAGTTGCCCGTGATAAAATAAGACTACACCAAATCCCCTCAAAATCTCAAGAGTTTTGAAAAAGGCCTCTTTAAATCCTCTTCTAAGTTGTATCTGATTAAGACGACTCGATCTTTAGTTCAAATTTAACGATCGTAAAATCCCACAAAAGCTGCGCGGTTTAAACGAGGTCACTCGTATAGACTCATACATATGTATACATACATTTATATATGTATTTACAATACGTATTGTATCGTATATAAACATATTTATAATTAAATACTTGTTTAATAATACTTTAATCCTTGTTCAATAATATAATTTATAATTATACTTATATACGTATACTGCATATATATATATATATATATATATATATATATATATATATAGATTAGTGTTAAGTGATTGAAAATTAATTGCAAAATTAATCACGATTAATCGTGTTTTAATCGCAAAATTAATCACGATTAATCGTGTTTTTCAACAACTACTTTTTGCGACGATATTTGAAAATGTATCTTGGAAATGTGTACGATGTTTTATTTTTTTCTCCGATGAGCGCGAGCAACTTTTTCAAAAAAAAAAAACTCCGTAAAAGTCCATCTAGCTCTGTCTTTGTGACTCTCCCCCCAAGTTTGGTCGCGGTCCCCGAATTCATCTGCCAGAATTCCTCTTTTGAGCGGGTGCTGAAATGTTCCGAAAGACTCCCCGAGAGCGTGACGGTGGGGAAAACAAAAGGACACTCCACTCATACCCAGCTTTGCCTTTTGAAGCCACGGCGGTTGCATCATGAGCCAAGCCGGTCCTCAACAGTGGGAGGGTGTTTTCTTTGTGCGTGTTGCATAATCTGAAAAGGTGCGCAGGAATGTGGGGGCGATCCCCCACTGAGGTTTTTCCCTTCCGGGCACGCCGATGCCACCTACAAGGTCTCCATCTTCACACACGCTCAGCGGCCTTTTCCAACCCGGATACGCAACGGCGCCGTAATCATCCCAGCCGCTCTCGCTCGGCGCTCCTCCGCCAGGCAGCTGCCGCCGCTGGGGGGGGCTGCCATCTGGAGAGCAGCTGACCGCCGCTTATCACCCCCCCCCCCCCTCCCCTCCCCCGCCAGCTCATCACACAGCTGGCACGGGGAAGAGGAAGCCCGGACAGAAAACGCCAGAGAAAGCGAGCTTGGGCCGCGCCGAGCGGGACGACTGGCAGGTGAAGCCGGGGAGCTTGTAGTCCAAGATGGAAATCAAATGAGCTATTTAAAAGGCCGTCGGAGGGCATTAGAGGCCTAATTGGCGGCGGGAAATCGCAATGCCTGACAACACCGCGCGCCAGGATCCCGCATCAGCGCTTGTGTCCGATGAATAGCAACTACACCGCTCCATTGGCAAAAAAAAACCCAAACATATATATATATATATATATATATATATATATATATATATATATATATATATATATATATATATATATATATATTAGGGCTGGGCGATAATATCAATATACTATTGCAATACCTTTACAAGACGACATTCATTTTCCAATATATCGCGTATCAGTTTTTTAAACTCCCTATTTTCATAATATTTCGTTTTTTATATCAATCCGCTCCAGGGTGGCTTTTGTATCATGATTTTTTTCATATTATGAATCGTGTTTTACATATAAATCATTTCAAGCGGTTCAAAAAACACCACCTTAAATGTTACAACAGATGGAGAGAGTGAGTATATATATATATATATATATATATATATACATATATATATATATATATATATATATATATATATATATATATATATATATATATATATATATATTAAAATAAGATGTTTCAAAAACAGATATGTGATATATTGGAAAATGTCGTATTGCAAAAGTATTGCAATAGTATATTGATATTATCGCCCAGCCCTAATATATATATATATATATATATATATATATATATATATATATATATATATATATATATATATATATATATATATATATATATATATATATATATAATTTGTGTGTATGTATGTATGTTGGCAATTGTGGGCAAAAAGTGGGGTGCAGACGGTAGTCGAGAGATGGGTAGACAACCCGTGGCGCATGGTAATCAGGACCATTCAATTAGCGCAGCTTTACAAGGTCCAACGTTGATTACCTCAGACAGGCCGGCGAGTCCCATCTTTTTCCCACTGATTAAAAGTAAGATGAAGGAGGAGTGTAGGACGCCGGGCATCGCTGGCTTTTCTAATTCCGAAGGACGAGCAAGGTCGACACCCGGCTTCCGCTGGCTCCTAATTGGATGGAAATGTAAACACGGCCGGATAGGTCGCAAATGTAGTTAATAATTAGATATTTAAGTTACATTTATTTTAGACATGTAAGTTACATTTATAAACACCAACAGGAAATTTGAAAAATGCTTCGCTCTGTCTTTGTAGTCTGTTAAATGACGATTACGCTAAGACCTAACATTTAACTAGTCTCTACTGCCACCTACTGTCTTGAGGTGAAACAAGTCAACAAAGAATTTTCTGTTTTCTGACATAGTTTGACCTCCGCCAAACGGAATGTTGCAAAACTCGCAGGAAAATCAATGTGATAAATCCTATTAAAATGCATCTCAAAAATTGTAATTATAAGTGTTTTAATGGTCCAAAAATTGGACAATGGTTATTTTTGCATACAAAATCTCGCACGTCCAGCTGCAATCTGTTGGCACAGATGGAAAACTATTTTTTCAGCCTGTTTACTACAAATGCCGTATCTTTGTTCAACTATCGACCGCAAATTGGTCGTACCTTCTTTTTGTGAAGTTGCTTTTTGCTGGTGTGTAATGAGTTTTTTTGTTTGGTTTTTTTTCTCCTCATGGAAAACGTAAGCCTTGACTCAGTAAAAGGTTGCGAAACACTTCAAACTAACCTTTATTGAACCGACAGTACTTTTTTTTTTATAATAGGAAAATGTCACGGTCACCGCGAAACAAAACGTCATTAAAAGTATGCATCTTTCACTATATTGCGCTTCACCTACTGTGACCTCACTACTAAATGATTTTTTTTTTTTTATCTACTTTTCCGTCATAAAATTGTTGCCATAGCGTGGAATTCTGTTTTCTTTTTTTTGTGTTTGTTTTGAAGACAGTTTTCTCTTTTGCTGCTGCCTATACGGAAGTATAATACGGCCATTGAAGGAACGTAAACGATTGGCAGCATTCTCACGTTTATCTCCGAATTTAGCCTCAGAATACTTTATTCTCGTTTTTCATTTTAAAGCAGCGTTTCTCAATTATATTTTGCAAAGCTCCCCCAGGAATGAGTAAACATTTTGCGCACCACCCACTCTCGGCGCCGACTATAAATAAGTTACTTATCTATGAAAAAAATGGTCTCAGTATAGGTAAAATTCTATCTTTTTTCACATGAACAAAAAAGGAGCAATATAAATTGCTTTCCAACAACTTTTAACGGTTTTTGAGCGTTTCTACAGGTTACAGGTTAGTCTAAAACTGAAAAAAATACCCATCAAATGAGTAAACATTTTGCGCACCACCCACTCTCGGCGCCGACTATAAATAAGTTACTTATCTATGAAAAAAATGGTCTCAGTATAGGTAAAATTCTATCTTTTTTCACATGAACAAAAAAGGAGCAATATAAATTGCTTTCCAACAACTTTTAACGGTTTTTGAGCGTTTCTACAGGTTACAGGTTAGTCTAAAACTGAAAAAAATACCCATCAAATGAGTAAACATTTTGCGCACCACCCACTCTCGGCGCCGACTATAAATAAGTTACTTATCTATGAAAAAAATGGTCTCAGTATAGGTAAAATTCTATCTTTTTTCACATGAACAAAAAAGGAGCAATATAAATTGCTTTCCAACAACTTTTAACGGTTTTTGAGCGTTTCTACAGGTTACAGGTTAGTCTAAAACTGAAAAAAATACCCATCAAAGTGCCTGAAATAAATAAGATAAAAATTCTAAGTATAAAGTCTGAATTTTGAGAAGAATACAGTTTTTTTTTTAAAGTAAATTCGGAATTCTGCTTTATTATCGGAATTCTGGCTGTAGTCCTCGAATTTTGACAGGGTTTTTACATTTAATTTGGTTGACATGACACGATTGACTTTACACTCTGAGAACAAAATGACTTTAAAGTCTAAGTAAAAGTAAAAAAAGTAAAGTTCTAAGTATTCTAAATTCTGACTTTTTAGTTGAATTTCTGGCTTACTTTAAAATGAAAATTCTGAGAATGAAGTCAGAATTCCGGCAGGTGAGAATAACACTATGTTAAACGTTAAAATTCATGTTTCTTTTCTCAGATTTGATTGACATTACATTATCGATCTTGCATTCGGATAGAAAAAAGTGAATATCTTACTTCAAAGTGACCAAAGTTAGAATGCTGCCACCCTATTTTTTTCGTCACCGACCTCAACCTTTTTCCGTAGTTTTGTTGCAAAAACATATTTTTTGTGGCCAATTGTGTCACCTGATAATCACTCCGTTTCGGAATCGCTTGTTCTGACAGGATGATCAGGTGCGCTTTGAAATGGCAGCAAAGGTGTCTGACTGGAGCGGTAACGGGATAATGGCTGCCATTGTGTCGCCGTGGAAAGACGCAGTGGCGTGGAGCGAAGCGGGGGAGGAGCAGATGCCGCTAAGACGCTCTTGTTGTCGTCGTCCTTGTGTGCTTCTCTTAAATGGAGATGACGCATCCTGTTGTCTGGAGTTCAGCTCAAATCGTCTTCAAAATGTTTTCACGTGCGTCAACATGAGAAAGGAAATAAACCCCGGAAGAGATCGTGAAAATAGAAAGAGAGGTCTTTGAGACGGGGTTAGCGTTGAAATACTTCTACTGTGATATGTGATAATATATATATATATATATATATATATATATATATATATATATATATATATATATATATATATATATATATATATATATATATATGTGTGTGTGTGTATATGTTATATATATATATATATATATATATATATATATATATATATATATATATATATAGGTATATTTTGCAAAAAAAAAAAAAAAAAATTGCAAATATCCTTTCTGATGCTGTATTCGCTTGTTTATATTTGGTCAGGCGCTGAGTGACAAGATGGTGGGCGGCGACAACTAACGCGTGCTGACATCACAGCCTGGGAGAACGCTCGCCGCCCCCGCTAAATACAACCATGACGGACATTTTTGACATGCGAACCCCCTCCAAAACTTACAGTTTTGTCATTGCTAACCCTCACTCATGCAAAACCTGAGCAAATATATATATATATATATATATATATATATATATATTTGCTTATATATATAAGTAACTTTGGGTAATTATACTTTGGTATTGAACTCATTCGCTGCCAATGACGGCTATAGTCGTCAAAGGCCTATTTTTCCTCAGCTGGCAGTGAAGGAGTTAATCCTACTAGCCACTACATTTCACCGAATATATATATATATATATATATATATATATATATATATATATATATATATATATATATATATATATATATATATATATATCCAAGAATTCAAGAAACCATTACATGCATAAAATCCCTGTCCCTATTTGCCATTTGGTGGAAGAACATTTAAATCATTTACTGCCAATGACGCCTATAGACGTCAAAGATCCATTTTTCCTCAGATGGCACTGAACGAATTACCTACCTAAAAATCAATTTTGTTATAATTTACTTTCCTAAAGCGATCGATTATTTTAGCACCGAGTTAACTAAATCGACTCGATTCGGTACAAAAGTAATGACTAACGTCACAGAAACATATATATATATATATATATATATATATATATATATATATATATATATATATATATATATATATATATATATATATATATAATGTGTGTGTGTGTGTGTATTTATTTATTTTTTTTGCTTTTGCTTTGTAAAGAAGCCAGGATATTAGCTAACATGTATAGAATATGAGGATTACATGGGGAGGGGGGTCGGTAGAGGTCTCAGAGGCCCTGAGGTGTGGACTTCATCCCGACCTGGATTGTTGCCGTGCGAGCGACTGAGGTCAGCGTGCGCGCGCGAGTACTGTGTAGGTGTAGTCAAGAGCGGCTGGTGCGCGAACAAACGAGAGATGATAGCGAGCAAGGGCGAGATATAAAGAAAATGTATGCAATGTGGGCGGCAGTCTGTGGATGTGTTTTTTTTTTTTTTTTTTTTTCCCATCATGTGCATGGTGGCCTTTGAGGTCCGCTAACCTTTGAAAGGAGCTTTTCAGACAGGAATACATTTACGTTCTCTAAAGTAGCATGTCTCAAATGGCTTAATGTGAGATTTTGATAGGGGTTTCTGCAGGTATTAGCAAAACTAACCTTGGTCTTGTCTTGTTCTGGACCTCCAAAGGTCTTGGCCATGTCTTGGACTCGCCTTACAAACGTTTTTGTCTTGTCTCGCGGTCATGACCTGGAAGAATCTTAGTCTCATCTCAACCTGCAAAAGTCTCGGTCTTGTCTCGATCTCAAGCTACCAAATTTTGGTCTTGCCTTGATCGTGAAATCCAAGTCTTACCTTGTCTCAGTCTTGACCTACAAAGGTTTTGGACTTGTCTTGGTCTTGACATCCAAAAGTCTTGTTTTTGTCTGTGTCTCAACCTCTAAAAATCTTAGTCTTGTCTTGACCTTCAAAAGTCGTGGTCTTGTCTCTGACTTGACCTACAATACTTTTGGTCTTATCTTGGTCTTGACCAACAAACTTCTCGGCCTTGTCTCGATCTCAAGCTACCAAATTTTGTTCTTGCCTTGATCGTGAAATCCAAAAGTCTTACCTTGTCTCAGGCTTGACCTACAAAACTTTTGGTCCTCTCTTGGTCCAAAAGTCTAGGTCTTGTCTTGATCTTGAAATCCAAAAGTCTTGTTTTTGTCTGGGTCTAAACCTCTAAAAATCTCAATCTTGTCTTGACCTTCCAAGGTTGTGGTCTTGTCTTGGAGTTGACCTCCAAAACTTTTGGTCTTGTCTTGGTCTTGACCAACAAACTTTTTTGTCTTGTCTCATGGTCATGACCTTGAAGAATCTTAGTCTCATCTCAACATCCAAAAGTCATCCAAAAGTCAAAGGTTTTGTGTTGTCTCGACCTCCAGAAGTCCAAAAGTCTTACCTTATTTCAGTCTTGACCTTCAAAAGTTTTGGAATTGTTTCATACTCAACTTACAAAATTTTTGGTGTTGCCTCAGACTCGACCTACAAAACCTTTGGTCTTGTCTTGGTCTCGACTTCAAAAAGTTTTGGTCTTGTCTCGGTCTCGACCTCCAAAAGTCTTGGTTTTGTCTCAGTCCTGACTTAGAAAAGGTTTTTTTTGTCATTTCTGTCCCATCCTGCAAGAGACTTGGTCTTTCCTCAATCTCCACGATTCTTTGTCTCGTCTCGGTCTCGACTTACTAAATTCTTGGTCTTGGTTTGGTGTCTACCTGCAAAAGCCTTGATCTCGTCTCTGTTGGAGTGGACCTACAACATTTTTGTTCCTGTCTCGGTCTTGACCCCTAAAAATCTTAGTCTCATCTGGACCTCCAAAACTCTTGGCCTTGTCTCGACCTTCACAACTTTTCATCCTGTCTCTGACTTAAAATACAAAACTCTTGGACTTGTCTCGGTCCCTACCTCCAAAAGTCTTGGTCTTCTCTCTGTCTTTGGTCTTGATAATGTCTTGTTCTTGCTTGGTGTGGTCTCCAGTGTTACATTAGATACTTACGCAATTGGCCTTTTTTTCCTGCCAAAAAAACATCGGTTGGGCCCTAGTTTTTTCCCAATAATATTCAATAAGTCTCTACAGTGGCCACCCACTCCAATTTTTTGTTTTGTTTTAAATGCATTCACCTTGATGTCTCCAAATTACGCATCAGTGACCACTGAACATCAATTGCAAAGCTTGGATGTAACGGAATGGATGGATGGATGGACGACTGGCCTCTGCCTCTGTATTAAAGCATCAGAGGAAGGTTACAGAGTCTCATTGAAGCCCGGTCGCCTCCCTTTTTCCGTCCCGTATTGATCCCCCCCCCCATCTCATCAGGCACGTTTCCTTGAAGATGCAATTTCCCCCACACATCAACACGGCCGGCCGGAGCACTTTGTTCGATGTAGCCACGCACTCCGCCGAGTCATTGATCCGGTCCGGGGTCCCGCCTCCCCCTTCGCTTTGCTCCACTCGGCCCCTCAATCCCCTCGGTTCCGCAACGCCGCCGTCGCCCCCCCTGCGGGGACTAGACAGTAGCGGCCCCCCCGCCGTGCGATGGACTACGCGCCTTTCGCTCAAACCTCCCCACAATCCTGGAATATTAATAATGAAACTGAGAGATCTAACAAGCAGAATACAATTACAGCATAAAGTAAAATGTTAACTCGGTTAATCCATTATTAACTCATTCAATCCCAAGGACGTTTTTTCTTTTCTTTTTTAACGAGTCCAGACCTTCAATCCCTTCTACTTATATTTTCTCATAATTGCATAAAAAATGGTCAGAAAATGTTTCGGACTAAATGATTTAAGGAAAGAGAAAAACTTTCGCGCTCCCCTACTCACCGCGCTAACTCTAAATAAGATTGTTATATAAAGCTTGTACTCAAAACCGTATCATTTTTAACTTTAACCAAAAAGAGAAATCAACTTTTTACAACTTTTACTGCTACTACTTTCCAGCAGTGTTTGTACGGGTTACAGGTTCGACTAAAACTGAAAAAGTACAGCCAAGTACATTAAAGTGAATACAAAACGTATGTATAAAACAATGCCAATCAATTTTTTTGCAACTCCACTTCACATGGCGAAAATGAAGCCTTACAGCATTTATACAGATTACAGGTTAGTCTAAAACTGAAAAAATATAACCAAGTGCATTAATATCATTCATACAGATTACAGGTTATGTCTAAACCCGAAAAAAATATAACCAAGTGCATCAAAGTGAATAAAAAAATATGTATAAAAATGCCAATCAATATTTTATTGCAATTACACTTCACATGGCAAAAATGAAGCCTTACAGCATTTATTCGGATTACTGGTTAGTCTAAAACTGAAAAAATATAACCATGGGCATCAAAGTGACTAAAATCAAAAAAGAATACCAATCAATGTTTTATTGCACTTTTATTGCACTTCACATGGCAAAAACGAAGCCTTACAGCGTTTATACAGATTACAGGTTAGTCTAAAACTGAAAAAAATATGACCAAGTGCATTCGTACAGATTACAGGTTATGTCTAAAACTGAAAAAAATATAACCAAGTGTACCAAAGTGACTAAAAAAAAAAATGCCACTGAATATTTTATTGCAACTACACTTCACATGGCAAAAACGAAGCCTTACAACGTTTATACAGATTACAGGTTAGTCTAAAACTGAAAAAAATATGACCAAGTGCATTCGTACAGATTACAGGTTATGTCTAAAACTGAAAAAATATAACCAAGTGTACCAAAGTGACTAAAAAAAAAATGCCACTGAATATTTTATTGCAACTACACTTCACATGGCAAAAATGAAGCCTTACAACGTTTATACAGATTACAGGTTAGTCTAAAACTGAAAAAATGTAACCAAGTGCATTCGTACAGATTACAGGTTATGTCTAAAACGGAAAAAATATAACCAAGTGTACCAAAGTGACTAAAAAAAAATGCCACTGAATATTTTATTGCAACTACACTTCACATGGTAAAAATAAAACCTTACAGCGTTTATACAGATTACAGGTTAGTCTGAAACGAAAAAAAGTATAACCAAGTGGATTAAAGTGATGAAAATAAAATTGAGAAAAATTCCAGTTAATATTTTATTGCAGTTACACTTCCATTTGCAAAAACGAAGCCTTTTACCTGGAATCACCCCCACAGGCCCTGCCTGGCGCGCCCCAATCAGCCATACTTACCCAGACCATATTGAATATGCTAATTATAGATATATTTTTATTTGCAAAGAATTTATTGGAATAATTTTATTGAAAGGAGTCACTTGGGGTAATATGTCACTTCCGTCTTTTTAGTCTGCCAACAGCGGAGGCCGTTGGAGTGCCTCGGAATTGAGCCTGTTCCATTTTGCCACAGTAATCCCGCCATTGGCTGGGCGAGGAAGCATTAAACAGGTTTTGAGCTTTGAATTTGGCCGGCTGCGTATGAAGCCATATCACCAATCAAACATCCCGCCGCTCCCACGCCGGCGTACAATTGGATCAGTGTGACGCATTCAAATGCTTAGACTCTACTTTTGAATAATAAAACCACACTGCACCTCTTCCTTTGCTGTGAATGTTGTGTGTGTGTGCTCTTAGTTTTCTGCAACCTTTTGGGGAGCGCATCCCCCGTTTCACTGACTTTGTGGGGACCGTTTTAGTGGACTCCACAAGTTCAAACATGCTTTTGAGGGTCATCACTTGCTTTTAGAGTGTAGGTGTGAAATGGATTGCGGTAAGCGTTAGGATTAGGGTCAGGCAATCGTTTGTGATGCTTTCAATTCAAGTTTGGTGTTCGGAAAAGCATCGGCAATGAGATGTCCCCACAATGATAGGAAAACCCTCTTGTGGATGTATGTGTGTGTCACACATATAGAGTGTGGTCGCCCTTAGTTTTTGCAACAAGCTGGGTACCAAATTCCTCATTTTAGTCTTTGTGGGGACCTCACAAGTTCAGACCTCTTTGAGGATCAAGACTTGCTTTATGAGTATACTGGAGTTGTGAAATAGATTTTGGTTGAGTTTAGGGCAGTACTTCTCAAATAGTGGGTTTTAGCTACATGCAGGGTACCAAATCCCTGGTTGTACAGTGGTCAGGTTCACCTGTTAGACATTTGTGAGAAACTATACATAAAAAATGATAAAAGGCACATTTTCTTTCTCATGCATGAGGAGAACGGAGAAGAACTGCAAAGTCCAATTCTACTGCGCCTGAAAGAGCCTCTGCGCACCCTCTCTTTTTATTTGTTCAAGAGGTCCCTAGCTACAAAAGTCATTGCTGCCCTGAAGGATTGGGGGAGACACTTGTTAACAACGCAAACAATCGGTTTGTGATGGTGAGGAATGCAATTTAGTGCCCTTGCTGGTATCTTTTTCCTCAGGAAGAGGATGCGTGACCGGTCAGGTCATGAAACCTCGTGGGTTCATGGGCCTGACACTCGTCAATTCCTCTTCTTCACAACCAACACTAACAGAAAGCATACCGATTGCGAAACAAATATGAGATAACCAATACGCAATTATTCAAACAGTCTTTGTGGGGACCTCTTGTACTTTTGGGTACCGTTTTGGTGGAGCCTGCAAGTTCAGACCCATCTTTAGACAATTTTTGGTGATGGTTTAAGGTTAGGGCTAGGAAATCCACGATGCCAAATAAGATGTCCGTACTATGATAGAAAAACCCTCTTGCGTGTGGGTATGCGTGTGTCCCGCACCTTCACTCATAAGGTCTCTATCAGAAAAAACACACTTCCACTCTCGCTCACACTTATCCAAGTCAAGCAATGCGGCAGTAATTTTTTCTCCCTCCCTTGGTCCCCCTCCCACCCTTGCTCTCTCTCAATCCCCTCCTATACAAGGGTGTTTCCATGGCAACAAGCTCCACTTTCTGGCATTGACATTTGCAACAAAAAAAAAAAGGAAACGTTACAGGAAGTATGCGTGGCCTCGAGGGGGGGGGGGGCTTGAGTAGACGTCAAGATGCCAGATTGGGAGGATGCGGGTGGGGGTGGGATTCTCGCAAGTCGGCCGCCCTGTGATAAAAGCGCCCACATGCAAATGGGGCCTTGATGGAGGGTTTTTTTTTTTTTTTGTGGCCCAGCATGCTGGTCAAGGGTGCTCGGAGACAAGTGGCTCTTTTCTGGCCTCCCCTTTGAAATCATCATATTTACCGCCAATGCCTGCCCCTGCGCCTATTGAATTTCCATGCCCGGGACCAGCTGTCTTGACAGCAATCATCAAGGCTGCCCAAAATGCATCCTTGAAGCAATTGGATCCTCAGCGATAAACCTGACAAGAGAAACCATGTAAAAGAGCAAAATCACAGTTATCGGGCTAAGTACGGGGTGATATTAGCCCCAAAACACAGACTTTTCAAAAGAAAACAAAACAGGGGTACTTGAAAGAACTCTAAAGGTACTAAAACAAACAAACATGCTAAAATCCTTTCAAAATATATTTTGGATTAATTGTTTCAAGAAAATTTAAGTTCATAAAACAAACGTTATGTTCAGTAGGTTATTAAATTTTATTATTATAAAAAGCCCGTACTATAATGGTTGGACCCAACTTGTCACGTGCCACCTCTCGTTACCTGTCAAGGCAATGATTTCTTTTTGTGAACACATCTCTACTATTATACCAAAAGTTGAATATTTTTCTGTGGACAAATATTTATTTATATTCTTATCCAGAGATCTTTGCCGTAATGGACACTGGACAAATATTTATTTATGATTACTTATAATTATTTATTTATATTTATATCTTTTAGAGAACAGGTCTCACGCTTCATGATGGTTATGTTTTGTGGACAAATATTTATTAATAGTTAAATAAATGATTTTTTTTGTGAAGAGATCTCTGCTGTACTTCTAAAACAGGACTCAGGACTATGTTTTACTCTACAAATATTTAGTTATGATTATTTATTTTAGAGAAGAGGTCTGACACTTTATGATGGTTATTTTTTGTGGACAAATGACAAATTTATTATTAATGTATTTATTTCTTTTTAGCTTGGGTTTATTTATTAATGAATGAATTTATTTGTTTATTAATCAATTTATTTATCTATTTATTTTGTGGATCAATACAAATGAAGTTTGAGAGGGTTTAAAGTCAGACACGACATGTTTTAAGTATTTATTTATTTTTTACACAAAAATGCTTTGCACTGGTTAAGGGTAACTTGGCTTAAACTAGTGCTTCTAATTGCAATAAAGTAATAATTTTTATCATTTTCTTATAGTTTCAGACACTTTGGTGCACTAGCTTCTTTTTTTTCCCTTTTAGACTAAGCTATAACCCGTATAAACGCGCTAAAAATAATTAACAGTTGTTGAAAGTTGAATTATATTGCGTTTTTCTGCTGTTAATGTTAAAAAGAATACATGTGTAGGTATACTTAAACAGTTTTCATCAATAATAATCTTATTTTTATTCAGTGCATCCACTGAGGGGGGGTGCAGAAAGTTTTCTCTTTTCTAGGGGGGGCCTGGCAAAATATAGTTTCGAAACACTGGCTTAAAAAGACATTTGACAGGGAGTACATCCCGAAAAAAAAACAAAAAAAAAACAAACTTTGACAACCACTGCTTCAAGCTATGGACACATTGTTTGTTTGTCTATGTAAAACCATGAAAATCGAAAATTTCACCAAGTGGCCCTTTTCTACCGGCCCGCATCCAAATGAAAACGAAGCAGTATACATGAGATGAGATTATAAATATTGTATTGTGGAATATCGCTAAAAGAAATCCAGATCCATTCAGCGAAAGCCCATTAGAAATAAAAGCAAGCGTGTGTAATTTGCAAGCCTTTTATGCGTATCCAGGCGTCCATTACGGTGGCGTGTGCTTGGCCTAAAGGGGACGGGCTCCCACAGCTCATCTGTAGCATCTGCGAAGAAGCCCCCGGGCGTGTTTTCACACCTTCTCGCAACTCCATACGAACGCATCTCCTCATTTCGGATTCTCGCTGGTGGTTGTCTCTCGTCGCCTCGGCTCGCGTCCCCGCCCGAAAACATCCGAGCGTTGGAGGTTGTTTCTCCTTCCTTTCCTTTTCTCACCTTTTTTCTTTCGTGCGCTCATACGCCCGCTTTTTCCCCCCCGAGTTCCGCTCGCTCGTGTGAGTGACGCGTGACAAGCGGCCTCGCCTGGCGTGGGGCTTTAGAGGGTGTTTTTTTTTTCTCTCTCTCTCTCTCTCCCCCGCTCACTGTATGATCTCAGTGGATTTACACATTTGCAAACACATCTGCTGGCAAGTGTGAGCGCTGTGATGCTTGCGAAGGCTGAGTGATGGTGTCGCGGCGCATGTCGGCGTTTCATGGTATCGACTGTTCACCAGACCAGGTTCGTTGATGGTGTAGTTGTTCACATAGCTGACTTTTTCTCCGGATCGTTTCAATGCCAGCCGGTCCGGTGTGTGTATATACATTTTTGCTGGCTGTATAATGTTCCCCTATAGCTGATTTACATATTTATAGCGTGACTCATTCATAATGTAGTGGGTTACGTAGCTCACTACTGTGGTACAGTTGGTAAGTGATAGTGTAGTGGTTCTCAAGTGGACTGAATGAAAGTACTTTAGGGGGTTCGTGAGGATGCTTTGTAACACCGTGGCAGGAGCGGAACGGTTATCCTTTCGGATTGAGAGCAAATCAATTGGAAAATGAAGTGACTTATTTTTTATAGTGTCTCCTTTTCAGAACATCGCATTCCTCTATTTGGCTAAGCTTTATATTGTTATGCTTTGCCATAGCCACCATTTTCCAACAGATGATATGCTAAATGAAAATATTTCACACGGGATATTTGGTATGGCATTTTCGGTCTTTGTCAGAATAGTGGTCCATCTGGCTGACTTTTATATCCATCGATGTCATCCATCAATGATTGTAGTGGATCAAAAGCTGACTTTCTATATACAATTTTAATCATGTTAATACAACTGTTTATATAGCCTACATTTAGTTTTATCGACCACAATTCCAAGGTTTCCCTTACATATCCAAGCGAAGCATTATGGGTCGCTGTATAGTAGTTTTCATAGCTTACTTATGTTTATACCATCAATTATGTATCGTTAATAGTATAGTGGTTCACTTGGCTGACTTGTTCAGTGACTACCAGTCCAGGAACATTTATGCATACGCTCTATGGTACTCAGGGTCAATTGTAGTCTACGCAATGGATCGGTGTTTGTAGAATGGTTCACATAACTAATCTTCAAACACTGTAAATCAAATAATTGTTTACATGGCTTACTTAGTTTGAGCGACTGCCCATTTGCTGGTATTATGGGTTATCTGTAGTATTATAGTTCCCATAGCTGACTAACGTAATGACATAATAGTGTGAGAGATGATTCATATTTGGTTTGGCAAACGGGTCATTGACCAAATAGTGTTCCACGTAGCCAACTTTGAGCTCCTTTGACCGGTGACTAGTAAAGGAAAATCTCTAGAAGTGACGCGTTGCATGCCTTTGGCGTGTTCGCTTCGTAGTATTGGTGGTGTAGCGGTTCACATAGCTGACTTTTAATCTGCAGTCCAGTCCAGTTTTTCTCAATTCCATTATGAGTGTTGACACAATGTCTCATGGTTCACCCAGCAAAGTGAGCAGTAACGTCAGTAAAAACCCAGCAGAAAGTTTGACCCTGAAGATAAGCGGCGTAGACGGGATGTTAACATCAGCGAATCGGTACGTTCCATTCGTTGCAACGCGTTGCCAAGCTCCCCGCTGAAGAAAATGCGAAATCCGAGTTAATAAAGCCAGTCGGAATTCCGGCAGCTGTTCAAGTTTGAAGAGAGGAAGTTTTGACTGGAGATGTTTTTCTCTCTTGAGGACCCAGCGCTATTCGACGCCGGATTGGTTGAAACTCGAGATTTATTCCGAAACTTTCAAACCACTTCCGATCCGCCGCTGTAAATGAGTTTTCCCATACCCCCCCCCTCCCCCCCCCAGCTCTTAATCCTCCCTGGAGTCTTCTTTCATTTTTTTTCTTCTTTTCCCGCCGCTTTCCCATCCCCTCGCTTGTTTACCTTTTTGTTCTTCCTTGATCGAAGTCGAGACAAGGCCGACTTCTCCCGACCCGTTTGGCGGCACGCCGGCCCGCCTTGGGTCTTTCCGCCAGAATGAACACATCAGATGATAAATTCCTCCAATTCTCCCGCCTTGGGTTTTTGCGAGGCACGCACAGTCGAGCGTCAAAAGGTCATCAATTGCGAGCGGTCGCCCGGGCCCGGCTACCTGCCAAGCAATAGTTACACCTTCGATGAAAACCGTGCTAGCCGCGGTGAAAAAAGTGGATTTTGGTCATTGATTATTTTAGAGGGGAAATTATGGTATAATGGCTTATTCAGTTGAAATTTAAAGAGACCATGTTATCAAATGTTACTCTAATTGCAAGGATTTTTGGAATGTGTTAAATATATTTGCGACAAGAGTAGTGCAGGAAAAAGTTTGGCTACCCCCGTTGACCTTTGGCGACCTCAAACGAACCCTGAGAAGATCAAAACACTGCCCTTCATTTAATGCTTTTTAATGCTGTGAAAGAAAGAGTATAGCCTTATTTTCAAATTAAAAGCAAATTAATTGGAACATGAAGAGCTTACCTTTTTCTACAACATTACGTTGCTATTTTTCCCTTTCAATTTTTCTTCCTTTGATGTCAGACCAATCAAAAATTTGCTAATTTAGTGATTAAAATAATACCTCTGCTTCTGGGATTTTCAATTATGACCATATGTTCTGCAGGATTACCATGTTATTTTTCTTGACATTTTTCCTCGCTCTAAGGTGGATGGATAAAAAAACTTTTGACTTTATCTATTTATTAAAAAAAAACACAAACGTAACCCTTGCATGTATAAATACAGTACTGTAAGTACAGTACTGTATTTGTATGTATAGATATGTATATTTGAATATATAAGTATCAGTGTGTGTGTGTTTATGTAGTTATTAAAAAAAATCATTCTGTTCTCAGATTTCACAGATCACTGCAGATATTTTTGGGAACGTAACCCTTGCATGTATAAATACAATACTGTATATCTATTTGCTGCGAAAGGAATAGCATAGCTGTATTTTCAAATTAAAAGCAAATTAAATGGAACATGAAGTGCTTAACGTTTTCTACTGGGGCACTAAGTCACTATTTTTTCTTACAATTTTTCTTCCTTTGATGTCAGACCAATCAAACATTAACTACTTTATTTTTGAAAATAATACCCCTGTTCCTTGGATTTTCAATTATGACCATATATTCTGCAGGATTACCTTGCTATTTTTCTTGACAATTCTCCTCATTCTAAAATGGTATTGTGCCCTCGCTAACGTTTCAGCTAGCTAGGCAGATAGTCAACTCCTCCAAAAAAAGACACCTGTTGGTGATTCTTCCCCTTTTTAATCACTTTAGATGCTTTAAGTAGGTGTAAAACTGAAACAAGAAAAACATTAAAAAAAAATTACATGCTGCGGAAAATAAAATACAACAAAGTAACCAGCCCACTTGAATGCCGCATGACATAGCACGAGGTTAGACAAGCATGCTAACAGTCGCGAGCTAATGTGCTATTCGCTAGCTCGATGCTAATCCCCATAAGCGAACTGATTTCCCCCGTCTTTATGATACAAACATTCAAAAAATAACCCCAAACAAACGCGTGCAACTCTAAACATAACAAACATATATACATACAGGCTGTGCTTGGCTCCAGACTTGAAGACTAGTTAGTTGTCGCCATTCAAGCGTTCCCTTCTTGCTCGATGGGAAAACAGGAAGTGCACAATGCAACAGGATCCGGTTGTCCTTTCACATTCACGCAAACTTTAAAATAAACGAAACGAACAGTTTTGTAACGACAGAAACAGTACAATGGCTCATAAGGAGCCAGAACAGGTGGCTAGATAAAAAACGACTTAAATATAAATCGACTTGATGTATTTATTTTAAAAAAAACAAACATAACCCTTGCATGTATAAATACAACAATGAACATCTATTTGTATGTATGGATATGTATATTTGAATTTATAAGTATCAGTGTGTGTGTGTGTATATATATATATATATATATATATATATATATATATATATATATATATATATATATATATATATATATGTGTGTATGTGTGTGTGTGTGTGTGTGTATCGGGGGAGCCAAGGAGCAACTAATATAAATCCGCGGTTTACGGTCAACAGGTACGTTTATTATTCTCCACCACGACATCCATCCGCATCCACCAAATTGATTGTTGATATCGGGAGCGGCGGCTGACCCGCCAGGGCCGTCTGCGCGCGGTCCCCTCTTTCATCTCTAATTAAAAAGTTGCCTGATATCAACACAAGTCGTGTTCCTCGGGAGCCATTTGGAGTGAGTTCATTAAATCGGGTGTCTCTTTCCTAGTATACGCCTCGCCCTCGCTAATGGGAATCGCTCCGCCATTAGTCTTCCCCGCATTGTGGAACGGGCCGAGAGGTTGAGGACGAGTTGTCGCCGCGCTTCTGTTTTTTTTATTTATTTTTGATTGAAATAAATGCGCCTTGAAAGGTTGCGCGGTGTTGAGATTGTTTGGCTGGCGGGGTTGCGGCGCGCCGACCCAATCAATCCCGCTCTTCCCTTCCACTCGGGGTCTTCATTAAATAAGAACCGCGGTTGCTCGGGTGGCGCCGGGGGAGGGGCTCCAGCTGCGTCTTCAAATGACTTGACCCGGGTTAGATCTGTTGGGTCCGTCTCTCCGCCGGGCGCCGGCGGTTCCCCCCGCCTTGTTTATGGCCTAATTTGCCGGGCTGGACGTGGTTAGCTGGGACGTTCTGCACAGAGCCACGGGGTCGCCGGTTAACGGCCGCCGCGTGCTATCCGCAACATACGCGTTTTTCAAGTGAAAGGTGCATTAAGAGCTTGAGGAGTCCCACGGGCGTTGGGGTTATAGGTCTGTGTCAGCCAGTTAGAACTGTTTACTTTAGGGGGGGCATGGGGTGGGGGGGGGGGGGGGGGGGTCACCTCAGCTCTCAGCAGTAGTGTTTTGCACCCGTGATGGAAATCATGCCTTCAAACTCCAGTTCTCGAGGGCCGGTATCCTGCAAGTTTTTGATGTTTCTCACTCAAACGTGTTTCGGAGCTCTTGCAGAGCTTGCTGATGATTGAATCCGGTTTTTCTCAAACTTTATGCAGTAACGTGCCCCCTGCGAAATCTGTTTCCTCTTAACCAGAGCAAAAAAAAAACAAAAACAAAAAGAAACTTTAAAACATGTCATCAGTTTCTGATTAAACGTTAGAACATCTCAAACTTACTTTGTATTTGTCCAAAAAAGAATCTAAATAATATCCGCTTTTGGATCATCCACGGTATAAAAAAGAAATTGCTTAATTATTAATAAATATTTGTCCACAAAAGGTAATCAACATTTATTTTTTGATTGTTTTTTGTTTTTATTGCCTACCTTATTATTTGCTTGATTATGGAATGTAGTCTGCTCAGGGAAGTGAACAGAATAGGAATTTCACTGCACAGTTTTATTATGCATATGATAATAGGACCCTAGAATCTTGAATGAAGTGTCGGACCTGTTTTCAAAAAGAAATAATTATAAATGTTTGTCCACAGAAAAATATTAAACATAAATATTAGACTACAAAAAAAGTATTCAACATTCTTTTGGGATTACAGTTGAGATCTGTTCACAAAAATGTATTATTGACTGAACTATTCATCAATATCTGTCCCAAAAAAAAAAAAAAAAATCACCACAAAGTGTTCAACTGGTCTCAAAAAGACATTCTTAAGAATAAATACTTCTGGTGCACTAAGATAAGCAATTGAGAGGTATGTCAAGATGGTCTTTGCATATTAGTTTTATGTCTGAAGTTCTGCTGTTATATGCCTTTTTTTTTTTAAGAAATGATCCTAAGCTTCTGATACCCCCTGTTTTTTAGGGGGAGTCTTTTTCCCTTGCCTCCATTGCCACAGTGTGTTCATCTGCCTGTAAGGTCCGTGTAGATAACAGAGGTGCAACCATGGTTCTGGCAGAGTTTTGAGGAAAACATTAAGTCAACACACCCTACTTGGTCCTGTTAGACATTTGTGAGAAACTCTCCACAAAGAAGGAAGAAAGGCATTAATTATTTCTCATGCATGAGGAGAACAGAGAAGGACTGCACAAGTACAATTCTACTGCACCCTCTCTATTTTATTAGGTCAAGAGGTCCCTAGGTACAAAAGTCATTGCTGCCCTGAAGGATCGGGGGAGACATTTGGCGACAATGTAAACAATTGTTTTACGATGCTGAGGATTGCAGTTTAGAGTCCATGCCGTCATCTCCTTCCTCAGGAACAGGATGCACGACGAGGCGGGTCACGAAATCCCCGTAGGGTCACGGGCCTGAGACGCGTCAATCGATCTTCTTCACAAGCAACCGCAACTGAAAACATTCATCCTAATCTACCAGCATACTGATCACATAACAAACATACTAACTGATTGCATTACATACTTAGTGATTGCATAACAGATGTGGGATAACCCATACACAATTATTTTCACGGAAAAAAAAAATAAAGACAATCCACCGCGGAATTGGACACGTACGTACACACTGTACATCACATTATCGATGCGATCGCTGACACTCGCCCGCCCCAACAGAAACGGCGATGACTACAAATGATCGAGTCAGGAACGATTCCGTCTAGCGGCACTTGGGAGCGCTTTTCTTTTGTCGCCAGAAAAACCGCGAAGGCTGTGGATCAATGTTAGTTTAACACGTGCGCGCCCATACAATATGAGTCATTAGCGACATTAGCATTTGTCGGCGCCAGCTGAAGCTCGTTGGTTTCTGATTTATTCCCATAGGCTGCGCCACCATCGAGATTCCCGGTGAACTCACTCATGTAATTAGCGACGGCGCTATGGAGGACTTCACTTGCCTCCTCAAAGTGCACAGCTGTGTGTCCGCCGTATCTCCCCGTGGTATTTTTCCCCGTCTCCCGTCATCCTCCATCGCTTTGACCGAGCGTGCAAATGGCAAATGGGCAAGCGACCACCACCCGGTCCCCCGAGTCCGCCCCATGTCTTATTCATGAGCGGAGGTTGCCGCGATGGCCTTGGTCGCACACTATGTCAGAAACACACCGGAGCCTCTTACTCACGCTCGCTCCCACGCGAAAAAGCGCTTTGTGCCCGATAAATCCGGCGTGACATTCCTGCTCCTGTTGCCATGTCCTGCCTTGGAGAGTGATTAGAAAAAAAAAAGATACCTGTAAAGGGGCGGCCATAGAGGCAGTGTGAAACCAGACATGTTTTTTAATAACGCTTCCATTTACGTGTTACGAGATGAATCCGTTGTGCTCGTAAGGCAAATTCACCGTACGGCGGGCGATCCAAACCCACGTTAAATAGCTAATGCGTTTAGAACTCCAGGTAAAAACATCAAAATTGTACATTCATATTAAAAATTGCTTCCAAAATAGTATAGTGCTACGTACATATAATATATATGTATACAATCAGAAAACATCATAAATAAAAACTATAGAAACCATTTATTTACCTTTGAGTGGTGCTTGTTATGGCCATAGTCCCTAGTTAGGTTAGCTTCGTATTTCTTGATTATCTCCAGCTTGGTTTCCATCTCAGTCCACTTCTTACTTCTCCCTGAACATCATTAGCAATCTTGGGACCCATGGCTAACCAATTCAAGTTTGAATTAAGCAGTAAAATGCACTAGAAATACGGTTTTGCAACCACTCGCGATAGAACAAAGCTTTACCGTTCCGCCATTTTGAAACGAGCGAGGCCGACCAATAGTAGACCGGCATCTCCGTGAGGAGACGCCGGTCAATAGCAGACCAGCATTGTTGTGACGCGTTGCATGGAAGCAGTTTGACGGCGATAGTAAATAAGGGCAACTACCCCCTAGGGTCATGACAGTTGTTTTTGTCGCAAAGCGGGGAAAATACCGTGCGGAGGGGACAAAAAAACTCAGTATTCCACATCGCAACATGATAAAAACGTAAGCCAGGGACGCTGTAACCCAGGAGTCCACTGTAATTTGTTTGATCGTGGATTTTTGAATATTACAGCTACTTTGTTCAAGCAAAATTCCAGCAATGATTTCTTATTGCTTTGTTTTAATATACTGAGTAAATTATACCTATGAAATTAACTCGTATCATAAGCTTGAAAAAACACTACTAACCCTTTTTAAATGCATCATACATTATTAATAAAACATAAAAACACATGGAGGCTGTAACAAATGTATTCAAGATTCAAGATTTTTATTGTCATTAGAAATGACAAAGCATCCAAGGACCATTAAACTATTTTTTTTTTTAACTCATGCTCCAGGCAGAAAAAAACGACATATGGCGCTAGTACGTTAAGATGACGCGCTTTGCAGAAGTGAGCGCTACAAGAAGTCAAACTCAAAATTTTTGATAATATTAGGCTTTCAGAGCCGTGCTTTAAATATGCACTCCCATTTCATATGTTTTGAAGATGATGGAAGACTGAAAGCATCTGCCATTATTTCGCCGTCCTTTCATTCTATTTTGGAAACAATCTGTGATTGAAAACAAATTATTTCATTTTATTAAATCCTAGCTCTGTCAAGCTACAATCATAAACGCAATTTTTTTTAGCAGATGATGGACAGCGACGAACTGAATGTAGTTGCGTTCTTATCGGGTAGAATGCAAGCTCGTGGTCGGCGCTATGTGAGAATCCCGTTGGGCTTGGGCGATGACATGGATCTACAGTTTCATGAAGATGTTTCCCGGGAAACAGTGACATCAACCATCTGACATTCAGGATGAAATGTCTATTTTGCGGCAAGTCAATACCATAATAAAGTTGTCTTGGATGCCGGGCTTTGCTTAAAGGTCAGGTGACTCGGTGATGCGAAACCAAGGCGTTGGCAGGTGTTTTTTGTTTTTTTTCCTCCGTGAAGGTAGCGGCGCTAATTGTCCTCCCGTGTATCAGCCGCGATAGCTTCACTTTGAACACGTGTCAGAGCTGCTATTAACTCGCAGGTGACGCGTTGATCATCACAGGTTCCCCTTGAAACGTTCTTGTCGGCGAGGATTAGACTCTCCGGGGCCAAGTGGGGCGCGAGTGTCGCCGTTTTCCAGCCCCTTTCATCTTCTGATGATCTCGCCAGCTTTCTTTGACAATCAAGCCATCCATTAAATTTTCACAATACGCCAGCCGGCGGCTTCCCGACGGGGTTTCGACATCCAATCTCTCTTTGCAGGGGCGCCTCCTAAGGGGGGAGCTCGGTCTATCTCCGAGTCCTAACCGGAGAGAAAAATTATCTCCTGATTAAAAATTAATTAAAAGCCATTTAGCTTTTCTCTCACCTTTTCTCTGCGAAGCCCTTAACAGAAACAACTTTGCCCTCCAGGTGGGAGGTAGAGGCCACTCAGCTCTCGCTTGAACTTTACTTGACCCGCTCTACCCGTAGATACATTCAAGTGGCATTATTTACCCCCCGATGGTAACAACCGTCGACGTTTTATTGAATGTCCTACAACTAGGAACTGTTGTAGAAGAGTGGAGATTACTTTGCCATTAGTTTAATTCTATCTATTCCATTAGCCTTGAGTCATTTCAGTAACTCAGCCCCCCACCAAATCCCTAGATGTTCGCTTATTATAGAAGAGAAAAAGTCCTCATGTTTTAACTTGTGCGGTATTTTCACCATTTTCAGGCGTTTTCTTCCACATTTTCGCAGTTTTTTAGCCATTGGATAACTAAGTGGTTGTGCCGTGTTGAACTTGGAGATATTGCCACCTTCTGGGTGAAATTTAGAAAGATAGATACTGTAGATGAATGGATGGATGGATAGATAGATAGATAACTTTTTAGATAGCTAGCTATCTAGATAGCTATATCGCTAGCTTTTTAGATAGCTAGCTATCTAGATAGCTATACAGCTAGCTTTTTAGATAGCTAGCTGTCTAGACAGCTCTATAGCTAGCTTTTTAGATAGCTGTCTTTATAGATAGATCGATGGATAGATGGATGGATGGATAGATAGATAGATAACTTTTTAGATAGCTAGCTATCTAGATAGCTATATAGCTAGCTTTTTAGATAGCTAGCTATCTAGATAGCGATATAGCTAGCTTTTTAGATAGCTAGCTATCTAGACAGCTATATAGCTAGCTTTTTAGATAGCTGTCTTTATAGATAGATCGATGGATAGATGGATCGATGGATGATAGATAGATAGATAGATAGATAGATAGATAGATAGATAGATAGATAGATAGATAGATAACTGTATAGCTAGCTTTTTAGATTGCTACATAGCTAGCTTTTTAGATGGCTATCTTTATAGATAGATAGATAGATAGATAGATAGATAGATAGATAGATAGATAGATAGATAGATAGATAGATAGATAGATAGATAGATAGATAGATAGATAGATAGATAGATAGATAGATAGATAGATAGATAGATAGATAGATAGATATTGAAATTTGCTGGGATTGAATGTTCGGAATCTAAAAAAATATATATCTTAGAGATTTACTGAGGTATAATCCAATAATGTTGATATTTGATATTGATATTTTGATAAAAACAAAGTGAAGGTAGTATGGTTTCTTGAAAAAAAAGAGAAAACTGTGTTTTTTTTCCCCTTAGAGCATCCAAGGACATTGAAACTTATCTTAAATAAGTACAGAATATTTAAGAACCCCCCAAAAAAAGAGCTATCCCATACAATGCGCTCCCTTTTATCATCGAAGAATGTCGATATTGTGTTTGTTAAGTCTATCTATAACGTCAAGACCTGGCTCATATAGAAAATAAAATGAATGGGGGGCTGGGGGGGGGGGGGGGGGGGGGGGTGAGTGCACAGTGCTTGAAGGACACTCCTTGGCAGTCAGTGGACGCACTTAAAAACACGGCATTATAAAACATACTTTCATTGGTTCTTCGCCTCGTACCGAGTCTCTTATGCCCTTGAAGGCTAATAAGTTATTCAATATATTATTTTCCGCCAGGAATACAAGCCCCCCCCCCCCCCCCCCCCCCCCCCCCCATTTTTACCCAGCGTGAAACCCACCTAGTGGCAACAAGAAGCCGTTACCTGGGGGGGTGTGTATACTTGTGAGAACCGCTTTGAATTTCCTACTGACATACAGTATTAACGCTACGAATGTCCTCACAAGTATAGCCGCACTAACGTGTGTTTGCGGTCACGTTAAGTCCGCTGCTCTGCTTTAATGACCCCCAGGAACTGAGGGGGTGTCGGGCCCCCAGGACAAACGGCACGGCCCCCGATTGCCTTTTGACAACGGCGGAGTCGAAACACACGCAGGCGCAGGCACACGATGGGATGCTGCTTAGGGACCTGCAAATGTGTTTACGTGGCTGTGCCATGAGACTTTATTACGTATGTATAAGTGTGCCGTGTGTGCTAAAAGCATCTTACGCGGGAAGATGAGATTGATTTTTTTTTTTTTTTTTGTGAAGCAGGGAGAGGGAACATGAATTGTGGATGTGGGGGCCCCAGGCACCCCCCTCCCACTCCTTCAGGACTCCTTTTGCTAGTATTATGTATATGTCCAGTGGACTCAAAGTGTCCATCATCTGTACAATTTATGAGAAGTAGATTTTTCTTCCTATGTGATAAAATATGGTTTGTAACATGAGATTTAGGAGATTTTATGAACATTGGTTTCATTCGTTCATTTGAATGACATTTCATGGATTTTTGGAAATCATTTCACGAAATATAATATAAAAATATATCGTATTGTATGTCATATATCACATATATGTCATATCATACTATATATTGTATCGTATAACTATAACATTTCATAACATATATTGGATAACATCATCATATGATATCATGTATCATATCGTATTGTATGTCATATATCACATATATGTCATATCATACTATATATTGTATCGTATAACTATAACATTTCATAACATATATTGGATAACATCATCATATGATATCATGTATCATGTCATATCGTATCGTGTAACTTCAAATTGTATGTCATATCACACTATGTATGCATATAACATATATAACATATATCATAACATATATTGGATAGCCTCATCATATGATATCATGTATCATATCATATTTCATATATCATATATCATATAGTATCGTATAACATCATATTGTAAGTCATATATATCATCATGTAATGATATGCATCATATTTCATTTATCACATTTTTTACGTTATATCATATATCATATCGTATAACATCATATCATATAACATTGTATAACATAGATCGTATAACATCATATTATGATATGTATCATGTCATATCATACAATTCCTATCATATACATGATATAATCATCATATAACATCTATTTTTGAATCATCAAATCCTATATATCCAATGATATATCATGCTATATCATTTATCATATGTCATCAGACATATCCTGTCAATAGGATATATCATACCACATATCATGTATCATATCATATATTGTATAATATCATCATACGATATCATGTATCATATCCGATATCATGTATCATATCATACGTCATATATGATATATCGTATAACATATACGTCATCATGTATATCATATCATAAGTAAACATATCGTTATATATCATATCATGTATCACTTCATGATTGCCAAACCACACAATGTGGTTTTAACCATAAAATGGACTCCCCATATACACATTGAATGCAGCATCTCAAGATCCTGTTTGTTTAACGCAAGAAAAATGGATTAGAACGCTCGCGTCGATTCATCAAGAAAGAAAGAACGAGCCACGAAATGGAAAAAAAAAAAGTGCCTTTTGATATCAGTGACGCGAGGTGCAAAGACGGAACGAACGCGCCGGCCAAATTGAAGCGGAGAGTCCATCGCAGATTTACGATTGCAGGCTTCAATCAATTACCACCGGCATGCAGATTAGCAACCGTAGCGGCGACAAACCGTGAAGGCTGTCAGGTTTTTTGTTACCGCCTCTCCCTCGCTCTCACCTGCTTTCCGGCTTGATGGAGCGCAAGAAAAAGCGGCTAGCGTCCGTTGACATGTGGAGGGAAAAAAAAAAAGTTGTATCCAACTTGTTTTGTGCTTTTGTTTATACCTCCAGCGGGGGAGACGGAAGAGTTAGCGAAGATGGCTGTGATGTGCTCTTATTGCGAAAAGAGCAATAAAGCATGATCATTAGCCGCTCGCAAGATGGATGACGCTCAGCTGGAGTTGGCTGAAGCGCGTCACCATATGACAGATGTGCGGCGAGACGTTCGCTTGTCTCATCATCGCACAGCGGCAGTTAATAACCCGGGCCTTTTGGAGACACTTTTTCATGGCGAATCCTCAAAATAATCAGCAAACTTTGGCGATCTTTGGATATCCTGGACAAAGATGGCCTTACCTGATCGGAATTCATTTCATTGAATTCTATAAAAGGCGTCCAAAAAGGCTACTACAACCTAATTTGGGGTGTGGTTTATTTAGAATTTTAAATGTCGATTCTTGTTGGTTTTTATTCTGATTAGCATGACATGCTAACTAGTGTATTATGACGCTCATATCATAATACCATATTGTGACTTTTAGCTATTGTTACAAAAGTATGTCCATATAATCTTTTTGTTTGTTTGTTTATACAAAACTATGCCCACATGACATGACGTCTTCTATACGATTTAAATTTGCCTTGCTCTGAAATTCACTACATCAAAAATAGGCCTGCAGCAAAAGTCTAGCTTAGACAGACGATATTCTCCCATACTATAGGTGGCAGTAACTAGAGTTTACAGTGTATAAAAAACACTATAACAGAGGTAGAGAATCCTAGTTGATTCAAATGATCTAATCAGACTCCTCATCTCTCCCCGACGTGGTGCTCGTCAGGAGTTGTTTACAGTATGTAGGTCACGCTAGTCCTTTTCAGATGAATCATGAAGGTGTTTGTATCGGCGAACTTCCATAAGCGATAGTTCGCCCTCCATGTTTTTCGCTTGTAAAGAAGTTCCGGAAGGTGTGCGCAGCTGGAAATCTGGTCCGCGCGGAGGAGTGTGTGACTTTGCTAGCTGTCTGTTTGCAGGTATCGATAATACTGAACAATTGGGAACTGGACACACTTCTCACTGTTAGTCAGTGAAATTTAGCTTCACACACAAAAATCGGACTGCAATTTTAGAATCAGAATATCAATTTTTCAATCAGCCATTTAAAAAAAAAAATTCCTCAGTGTAATCCTTGACTATATCACCCAATTTCCTTGTCTACAAAAGAAAAATTAGCTGAAAATTTTGCGAGAAATTTGGCGAAAAATATGATCAAAATGTGGCAAAAATATGTCCAAAACTTGTCAAAAAATTGAGACACACCCATCTGTTTTTTATCCATTTTTTATCATCATGTATAGACTTTTTGTTTCGGTCTGTTCTCACTTGAGCATCATTTCAGTCCCCCCTCGTCTGTCTTCCCCGCCAATCGACGTTAAAGACCCCAACAACAGCGCCGCGATCCGCAATTGGTATTTTGCATCGTCTTTCTGACATTTTGCGAAAGAAGTAATTAATTGATGCATCACAGAACGTGCGGCCCGAAATCCATAACCGCCGCCCCCGCTGTCGTCATTCATTGCATTTGCAGACATTTCTGCTGCATTTTCATCCCCGTGATGAAGCGCATTGATTTTCTTCTCTGTGTTTTTTTTCCGGCATTTGATTGAGTGTGGCCGACATTAGCGCCGGCTTTATTCTCATGAAGATGTCGCCCGGAGGCCGTTGAAATGTTAACCGAGCTTCCTTGGTTTGGATGACTGTCATACGTGTCGCTCTTTGGACTCAAAAAAGAAACAAGCGTAATGTTTATTTGTGAAAAGTAGCGTACGTTGGAGGGCGGATGCGTGAACGTTAGCGCGACCTTTTAAAAGGGATCCGAACCCCCGTGAGTACATCACTTCGGGTCAACGCAATTAACCTGAAGACTGCTGCTATACATATTGTAACTCACTGTAGAGGTTATCGTAGAACAGCGTGAAGAGTTTCTATTTCGGCATGTTAAATCTCCCTGCGATTCATAAATCATTCAGTGTAACCTCAGGCGATTCCCACTGTAAAGGAACGCCGACAGAAGATACGCGAAATATGCAAGAGTAGTTGTAAATTCACGCAGAATGGCGGGAATCCAGTGTGTACAAATTAGAGCCCATTTTATGGACTAAAATTAGTGTTTGAATCTTGAAAAAAAATGTGATTACTTGCTGAGTGAAAATCAATGGGAAAAAAATGAAGCCTACTTAGAACCAAGCACATTATTTACTTTTAAGTAAATTTTATTCAATAACCTATCAAAATGTCATTTTCTGTCCTTTCAAAACAAATGTCTTCCAATTTTGGGTCTCGAGTGACAGCTAGCGCGATATATATTAGGAATTAGGTAAGAAACTCAACGCCATTTCACACTGATAAATAATATATTAGGGTGAGAAAAGCTGAGCCTTTTGTCATGCAAACATGTCGGAAATATTGCCCCCTGGTGGTAGCATAACAAAGTTCTTGATTTGACATGCACGGTAGCAGGCTTTTTCGATGTTAATATTGGCGAGTATCACCTTAATTAATCCTGGCAGCCAATAACGCAACCGCAATTAAAATTTTATTAATTGTGCAGCCCTAATTCCAGGGAATATTTTTACTTTTTTGTTTTCCAGACAAGCAATCAATGCCAGCTACCCTTTTTTTTTTTTTCAAGTTTGTCTCCAAATATGACTCGTACGAATCAATTATGAAAGTAATTGATAACTGTTGTCCCTAAAGTAATAGTAAAATAAATAGTAATAGTTCATTCAAATATTTTTTTTAAATAGGTCAAACCTTTAAATAAACGTTTGTTGGGTTTATATGACTTTTCCATTTAAATCAATTCAGATCATAATAGCTCAGAAGAAAATTGAGATTTAATTTTTTGGCTTAATTTTTGGTATTTTTAGATCCATTTTTTGGCTTTTAGGTCAATTTGTCAGTCAAATTGCCCTAAAAAAATGCCAACATCGGTCGATAAAATCAACCCATCTAGAAGGCGAAATAGACTATTGCTCATACAATTTCCTTTTTGCCATCTAGAAAATGGACACTTTTGATATTATTGTCACTCACCTGTGTTTCAAAAGCATGAATCTGACAGACATCCCTCTGCCCAATTTCACACCTCCTTCGAGGAATCGCAACCTGTGTAGCACTGATAAGACACCCCCTGTAACCCGATAGCAATGCTCCCAAATATATTCTTGAACGTGGTCGTCATAGTTCCCCACAGGAATATAGCAATGAGTGCGGTGCCATCGCCGCTCATAACAGGAGCACATTACATTTGGAAATCCAGCAAAATGCTCTTTTAAAAATGCATAGGGAGAATTTATAGTGTGCCAGAGTAAATGCTTCCTAATGGAATCTTCCATTAAAAGCTCCACATTATGTCCAAGGACTTTTTAGGCTCTCAGCGCTGAAATGCGGTAGGAATTATTCCCCTCACACACGCATATTTTTTTAGTTCTGGTCTTCTGTAATTCACCAAATATAAGACGCAATTTTTTTCCCCCAAAAATGAAAGCCAAAAGTATATAAAAATTGGAATTTTTCTTTCTGTCGGAGCTAGTGCCTGCCGCAGCTAACAGCAGCTCCTTGATAGCTGAGGTGGTTGTGGCGTTATTTTCAATAAAAGAAGCGAGCAGACTGAACCAACGTCCGAGTCCACCCTTGTTCTCATGTGCGAATATTACTAAGAGGATCTCGTGCAAGTTATGATGCTTCCAGTTGATTCAATTAAGAGTACACGGAAAGCTATTTTATTTGAAAATGGACGAAAAATGTAAAAATGCACACGGGTGTGTCAAAAATCGGCTTACGTGACTGAAAGATCAAGTTACCGTTTATGGGATGCATTTGTACATTCAGCCTTGATTTTTGGAAGAAAAAAAAATGGTGTCCTATATTTGGGGTGATTGAAATTTTAGCAAGATAAATCTACAATGGAAAAAGTTATGGTCGAATAAAAATCCGCAAGAGTGAAGCCGCAATCATTTAATTGCGACCTCGCGAAGAAACAGAACGAATCAGACTCCAATCGTCCCCGCAAAAACAAACTTGTGCTGTTTTCTGCTGTGGGGAATATTTTTTTTTTCTTCTCTATAATCTGCCCTGACATCTGACAAGAAAAATCATCCAGCAGATGAAACCGAAACTCAAAAGTAACCCTCCAAAATGGCGGAATTAGGCATTCAACAGGAAGTAGCTCTCGTCGCCATCCCGGCGCCAAAAAATCCAGCGCCATCTGTTCGCCACTCAGCAGCCGTCCCCGCATCCTCCCCTCCGGTTCGGACTCCCCCAGACCGTCTGTCAAGCTCCTTAGCCTTCCCGCCGAGACCCCCCCGTCCCCTCCGCCGCCATCCATCATGGCGCGCTGACTCACGATTCCCACGTGGGGGCTGCCAGGCGACAGGGATCATGCAGCTTTGTGGAACCGGTGCTCAGATAAGCCGCCGAATTAGCGGATGGAGGAGATGAGCGCTGGCAGCGCGTGAGATAAGCGCAAAGGGGCTGTGATCAAATTGCATGAAAACATTTGGACGGAAAAATATGAGGTGAGCAAAGTAATGGGATATTTTGGGATGGAGGAGGAAAACTTTTTGCCGGTCTACGGTTTTGCTGATAGGTTGGTTTGGTGATATGAAAGGGTTGATTTTGTGGACACTTTTCTGATGTTTTGGTTAGTTGCTCATTTTGGTCACTTGGGCATTTGCTCGGTTTATTCAGGCTGGCGTTTGGTTCTTTGGGTTGTTGGCCCGTCGGTATTTGGATTCGGTCGGTCCGTTGCTCGGCCAGTCGTTGGCTGGTTTATTTGCGGGTTAGTCAGTAGGATGGTTGGTTTTGTTTGTCCGCTTTTTGAAGTTTTTTCGGTCGGTTGCTGGATTAATTGGTCAGTCGGTTGTTAGGTTGGTCGCCGGTATTTGATTAGTTGGTATGTCGGTCAGGATATCGATTTGGTTAATGGTCAGTCCGTCATTTATTTGGTAGGTAGGTAGGTAGGTAGGTAGGTTCACATGGTAATCCAATTTGTTGGCTAGTAAATCAGTAGTTGGGTTGGTCATTTGGTCAGTCAGTTCATTGGTGGGTTGGACCATTTTATGTGTGGTTAACCCATTAGTCAGTGGGTTGGTTGGTTGTTTCTCTTGGTAATCCATTTTATTGGCTGTGAATCAGTAGGTTGTTTAGTCTTTTGGTCAGTGAGTCTATTGGTGGGTTGGTCCATCGTTTGTTTGGTTGTTTTTAGGCTGTGTTTTTTTGTTGTTTTTAGTCTGTGTTTTGGTTGGCTTGTTGGTTGGTTGGTTGGTTGGTTGGTTGGTTGGTCGGTCAATCATTTGGTTAGTTGTCCAGTAGTTTGGTCAGTGGTTTGATAAATGGATTAATTGGTCCATCATGGGTTAGTTTGTTGTTGATATTGCCATTCCATTATTTGGTTGGTTGGTTGGTTGGTTGGTTGGTTGGTTAGTTAGTTAGTTAGTTAGTTAGTTAGTTAGTTAGTTAGTTAGTTAGTTAGTTAGTTAGTTAGTTAGTTGGTTGGTTGGATGGATGGTTGGTTATTTGGTCAGTCATTTGGTTAGTTGCTCACTAGTTTGGTCAATGGTTTGATAAATGGATTAATTGGTCCATCATGGGTTAGTTTGTTGTTGATATTGCCATTCCATTATTTGGTTGGTTGGTTGGTTGGTTAGTTGGTTGGTTGGATGGATGGTTGGTTATTTGGTCAGTCATTTGGTTAGTTGCTCACTAGTTTGGTCAATGGTTGGGTAAATTAATAGATTGGTTCCTCATGGGTTAGTTGATTTATGATATTGCATTCCATTATTTAGTTAGTTGGTAATTCAGTTGGTTAGTTGGTCAGCCTGAGGAATAATAAAACTGTATCAGCCACACCCCTCATGCGAGAACAATCTCCTGTGTTCTCTATATGTCAAGCTTGACTAAATCGAACATTAAAAAAGTGAAAATCACTGAGGATGAAGAAGAATTTCACCTTTTCGCATGACAGCGACCCAAAGCGCACATCCGCATCAACAAAAGAATGGCTGTCGTGACAGCTGAAGACAACACATCCTTCCCACTCCTGCCACCCCGTGAAGCTGTCATTCAAAAGATCGTGACCCTCATATCTGGCAACGGGTCATCCGCTAGTCATGAGCGCCGCTTTTCACGCTCGATCGAGCGCGCAGAATCACGTGCGAGGCACCCGTCATTCAGCCCACCAAAAACGATGGAGCTCATCAACGTTTTTTTTTTTTTCAAGGGAGAACCGACAAGATAGAGAGCAGGTACTTCATCTATGGTGTTCAGATTTGCTTTCAATGGGAAATGTTATGGGAAATTTACCTTTAAATTGCTTGTGCTCAACGAGTTTTGGTCTCTGAAGTGTCCTCGCTTGAATCATCTGTGAACTTGCACAACCAAGTAAATATTTAGTGAGCTACTTTCTGAAAATATGTCGCAAGCTTTTTTCATTTCGTACCGGACGTGAAATCTTAGTTAAATCATCCGATTTGTCCAACTTCGATTCAACAGGGTAACCGGGTGAATATCTGCCATTTTATCTTTCTGGCAAAACACAGGAAACGTGAAATTTAAAGCCTGTGACTCAGAAAATACTTTTCCAACACGCTGCCCTGTAAATTGTAATTAGGTTGAAAAATCATGAGCGGTGGAGCCATCAGGAACTTTTTCGACATTGGCGACCGTCCCAACAAATAGCAATAACGTTCTTGCTCTCCGTGTAGAAATGTGACAGAATCTATGGAAAATCTATCGCAAGTTCTCACTCTCGCACACACCCGACCGCTCGGCAAAATAGCGAGCCACGCCGGTTATTTTTTTCGATGCCGCCCGCTGCACGTGAAGGAACATTAATCCAATCCAAACAGCTCCGAGGAGACGGCTCTCTAATAACTTACGGTGACTTAAGAATCTGTTTATGTCGGCAATGGGCCCGTGAAAGATTAATAACTGCCACAATAGAAACGGCGCGCGTCCTCGGGAAATAAAGAGCACAATAGGAAAATAATGCCGATGTGCTGAGATAAATGAAAAGGCAAATTAGCCGCTGGCGATGTCGTTTAATTACAAGTTACCTCCGCCGCCGCTCGATTTGCTGGACCGAGACTCCGTTAGAGATGCTAGCCAGGGGACTCGTCAGCAGTTTAGCTCTGTGTCTCGTGAGCAGCGCTTCTCACACTGGGGTACATGGGCCCAAAAGGGTCCTCTAGATACAAACAAAATATTCACTTTACGAGTAAAGATTTGGCCACATTTTTGCCTATTAATTACGAGGAATAAATCACTATATGAACGATAACGACTCTTTTGAGATCATAGTAAGAGAAGTCTTCACCCAAATAAATCATGAACTTGACAGGTAACGAGCGGTTGCATGCGACAAGTTGGGTCATAAAAGTTGTTTTATGAGCTTATTTTTTCCTGAATTCATTTAATAATTATTTTTAAGGGATTTTTGCATGTTTAGTTCCTTCAAGTAACCACTAGTACACCCATTTGAGAACCACTGACCCAACCCAAACATTTACCCTAACCTCAAGCAGAATCCAATTCAAACCTATACGCTATAACCAAGTTCTGATCCTCAAAAATAGGTCCAAACTTGTGAGGTCCACCAAAATGTTCCCTACAAGTCCAAAAATCCCCACAAACACAGTAAAACCCAGAACACACGCGGCCGCAATTTGGAATGCAAATGAAGGCGGTGCACAGCTGTAAGCGTGTCTGTGGGCACAGCCGGCCCGCTTCCAAAACTGCACACAAACAGACGGAAATCTGCAAACACTCGCTCAAAACACACACACACTTCATCAATCCCTCCACTCACACACCTGCATGCATGCACAATAACTCATGCGTGCGGCAAAATGATTTCCACAAGCTTGCATTCATATTCATTAAAAGCAATAGCCATTGTTTTCACAATGTTCATTTGTTTGTTAGCCGGGTGATGCGAAAAACGAGGGGGGGGAAACGTGTGGACAATGAACGTTTTGAAGTTTAGCTGAGCAAAAACCCATTCCATATTGGGTCAAAAACAAATACAATTAGAAAAATAGAATTTAAAATAGTAGCTCTCCAAAAAATGCCCAAAACGGTCAAATGCTAGTTCTGTTCTGTTTTGCGCAAACTTTTCGAGGGCTATAGCTACGATTGCATCGTGATTTATGGTGTCTTTCATCAACAACCAATGTTTATTGGTAGGGCTGCACAATTAATTGAATTTTCATTGCGATCACATGGCGGTCACGATTAATTAAGCAAAACCTGGGCGATATCTACATCTTAAAAAAGGGCTACGTATATGTAAAATCAAGAACTGCCACCAGGGGGTAATGTTTCCCACATGTTTGCATGACAAAAACCTCTGCTTTTCTCTCCCTCAAATATTATTTACCAGTGTGAAAGGGCATTGAGTTACTCACCCGATTCCTAATATATTCAGTACTAGCTCTCAATCAAGACCCAAAATTGGAATTTATTTGGTTTGAAATGACTGAAAATGACATTTTGATTGATATATAATTAAAATTTGGTTGTTTACAGTATGTACGGTTCTAAGTCGGCTTGATTTTTTTTCATTGGGTTGCACAAGTAAGTTAGCTGTGTTGCACCGTGTGCCAAGTTTTTGCCATGTCTTGGGTGAATTACTTTTAATTGTACATATATATATAAAACGCAAAAATGCTTGGCGGAGAGTGGCTGAAAATATATTTCCCAGGGGGTACATCACTGAAAAAAGGTTACAAAATGCTTCCCAATTCCATGCCACTAAATAAAACGGTCCTCAGGTGTTGCAAAAAACCAACCCTACCAATCTTTTTTTTCGTCTTCTCAGTGCCTATTACGCCATTGTGAAGGTTTTCAACAACAACTCCTTGTTTACATGATAGTTCTTTTTGAACAGAATTGATCATTTCGCTTTGTGCACCCCGATTACGATAAACACCTGTATTCTTGCAGCTTGTTGTCCGAATAGTTGTCCTGTATTGTTTGCAAAACGCAAGCGCTTCAACAAAAGCCTTTCTTCGGAATGCTTATTACAACGGTGGCTAATTGCCCTGCATTCAGTCACAACATCTAAACGCTCTTATCCCACCGTTTGACATTCTTTTCTATGCGCGCGCGCACAAAAAAATATTTCATTGTCAGTATGGGGAGAGTTCTAGCTGAGGGGAATTAGTAAGCGAGAGAGTGCTTGCTGTGAAGGCTTATGACTGCAAAGCTAAATGAGATCCTTTTTTTCTTTTTTTTTCTTTTTCTCCTCCCAGCTCCGCATTGTCTTGAGACTTTGCCGGGAATGTTGGTTTTATGCGCTTTTGGACCTGATAGAAATCGACGTTATCCCCCCCCCCCCAAATAGAAACATCTGTTTGCGCTCATTAGCGCTTCTTTTTCAGTGTGTCAGAAAATGGCAGCTTGGTTTGTCCACTTGTCCATCACGCAAATAAATACAGACACTCGATTGACTTCCATTTTTTGTTCTCGTCTGATCGCGTCGCTATCAGCCAGTAATTGCCTCTTTGTGTTTTCCCTTTTAGGAGATTCTAGCGTAGAGCCAAAGTCAGTCATCAAATCGGTCCAGATCATACATTTGCGTCTACACAAACATGCCGGGTCAAAAACAACCCCTTCTGGTCGGTTCGAAAATTCAAACCACCAACGAACTTGGGTGAAGTTGACCCAACCAATTGAAAAATGAGACAAAATTCACCTATTAATCGGGCTGTTGGATTTTTGCAAAAAAAGTTAAACAAATAACCTTAATTCTGTCAAAAACGGACCAAGACAACTTTTTGGTTATTTACAAAAAGTCAAGCTAGTTCAGTTTTGACAGAATTTGTGTTGTTGAAATTTTCACAGAGTAATTTTATGGATGTAAAAACAGTTGGGCCAAGAATAACGTATATTCAGACAAAAATGAGCCCAATTTGGGGGGATATTTACAAAAAATTGGTTTTGGTCCATTTTAACAGTCTACCTGGGTCGAGAATAACCCATTTTAGTTCAAAACTTAAAACAACCAACAAACTTGGGTGAATTTGACCCGACCAACTGATAAATTGGGCAAAATTCATCCAAGTTATTTGCGCTGTTGAATTTTTGACCCAAAAATGTTGGTTGTTTTCACAGAATTTGGGTAATTGGGCAAAATTCATCCAAGTTATTTGCGCTGTTGAATTTTTGACCCAAAAATTTTGGTTGTTTTGACAGAATTTAGTTTGGTTTGTTCGTAAATTAGTCGAAATTTTCACAGATTCATTTAGGGGATTTAAAAACAGTTGGGCCAAAACTAACCGGAATTCAGTCCAAAAAAAAGAATACCCCATTTTTTGGGGGATATTTCCAAAATTTGGCTTGGTTAAATTTGAACAGAATTTGGTTTACTCAATCGGTCGAATTTTTGACCAAGCAATTTCAAGGCTGTAAATACAAAAGCCAAAGAAAATGAACACATCAATCGCAAACGCAGTTGAATGGAGATGCATTCAAAGCCTGTTCACGTATGAATATGAATATCGTACGTATGAGAATGAGAAATCAACACCGCAACCTCCAAAAAGTTGACTTTTCCGTCCATGGTGTGAAGCAGGTTTTCGTCTGAGGGCTCAAGTGGTTTTGAACTCCGAATCTACTCAGACATTTACATGCTTGCTTAATTTCACACTTGATGCGCAGCAGGCACTCCAGAGACATGACTATTTGTATACAAGCAATTAAAAAGTCAATTTTCCATAATATGTACCCTTTAAAAGCGTAATGAAGGAATATTTACCAGAAACAAGTCCGGAAAAAGCTAGCTCGGCAAAGAAATGTCAGCGTCTTTTTCTGCCTGACAAATGGCTCAAATCAGCCATCGGGGGTGGCAGTCGATAAAGAAATGTGTTATGAATGTGCTTCATAAAAGAACACACCGCCGGTATTCCCGCGTGCTGTGTGTATTTATGGGGTTTATATGCAATGAAAACCTTGTATCCGCGCGCTGTGACGGTTCTGACTTAACGTCGTGACATTTGCCACGTTCGCCTGATTAAAAAAAAAAAAGACATATATATATATATATATATATATATATATATATATATATATATATATATATATATATATATATATATATTAGTGTAATAAACAGCAGGAAACCCTTGGGGTAATCCTAGCAGGAAAGAGACATCTTTTAAGAAAGAATACATCTTCTTACCTGTCATACGGGGGAAGTAAAATTTCAAGGTGAAGCTAGCGCGCATTATAATAACCTTTGCAAGTGAGTACGATTTGAAGGGAAAAATGAAGACTAACAAGAAACGGAACGAATAATTCACAACAGGTCCTTGAGTCAGCCGGCGTATTTCCAAGGGTGTCTACGGTACTTCTACGGCTTGCAGTGACTCTTCCTGTATATCCGTTGCAAACTGTTGATGACACTCGGTGGCTTCTTGAGAACATTCAGTTTGAAAGCTTTACCTCATTGGGGAGGTATTGTTAAATGATCTTCATTTTTTGTGTAGTTTTGTGTCCGTTTTTTGAAGTGCAATGGCACGTTCCTGGAAGTGCGATAACTAAGTTGGTCATGCCATTTCAAAGGTTGAAATAGCATCATCATCTGGGTGAAATTTCAGCTTCATGGTGTCTTCTTTTAATGTGTTGAAGAAAACTGCCCCATATGGAAAGATCAAAGGGTTGACCAAAATACCAATTCGGCTATTAGTTATATCCGATAATAATTTTTAGACCGATACCAACATGAGTACAAGTTCGGTAAAAGTCAATACGATACAGTATTTTTCTTACAATTTTAAGAAATTTATGGGAATAATCTACTCATCTGAATTGCGAATTCTCCGTTGTTATCGTAAAACAGCTTCGAAAGAAAGGCGGATGCCATTATCGACTTTCATCGCAAATACCGATACTTGGCATTAGTAATATTCATTCATCAGCAGGTGGTAGAAGAAAACAATCCGAATCAAACAGATGGACAAGCGCATTAAAAATAACCTGCAAATGTTAAAGTGCATTGGGTAATTAAAATATTAAAAGTTAAAAAGATTGTTAAAAAATTGATGAACAATCACCTATTCGGTCAGAGTACCAATCTAATAACAATTGAATTGATGCCCATTGAAGTTTTTCTGTTTTAATCAAGTTAATCAGTTATATTGACAGAATTTTTTACACACGAAGCCAGTCTTAACCCTCATGTGAAATTTTGACCGTTTTTGGGTCATTTTCTTCCACATCATTTTCGCAATTATCTTACTATATTTTAGCCAAGGGATACCACACTCCTGGTAGTGTGATAACTAAGTGGTCGTTCCATGTTGAACTGTGACATGTTGTCACAACCAGGGTGAAATTTCAGCCCCCTAGTGTCTTTTTTAATACTTTTCCTTACATTTGGGTCTTTTACATAATTCTCACAGTATTTTAGCAAAGGGATGGCAACACTCCTGGTTCTGCCATGTTGAACTTTGACTTGTCACCAACTGGGTGAAATTTCAGCTCCTTCGTGTTGACGTTGATCACCTTCGTATAAAAATCGCAATTATCTTAGTATATTTTAGCCAAGGGATACCACACTCCTGGTAGTGTGATAACTAAGTGGTCGTTCCATGTTGAACTGTGACATGTTGTCACAACCAGGGTGAAATTTCAGCCCCCTAGTGTCTTTTTTCAATACTTACCTTTACTTTTGGGTTATTTTCTTTTACATAATTCTCGCAGTATCTTAGCCAAGGGATGGCAAGACTCCTGGTCCTGCCATGTTGAACTTTGACTTGTCACCAACTGGGTGAAATTTCAGCTCCTTTGTGTCGACGCTAATCGCCTTTTTATAAAAATCAAAGACAAAGCGTTAAATAGCCCCAGTTATTATCCAGTCTTAACCCTTATGTGGTATTTTGACCGTTTTTGGGTCATTTTCTTCCACATCATTCTCGCAATTATCTTACTATATTTTAGCCAAGGGATACCACACTTGAACTGTGACATGTTGTCACAACCAGGGTGAAATTTCAGCTCCCTAGTGTCTTTTTTAATACTTTCCCTTAGTTTTGGGTCATTTTCTTTTACATAATTCTCGCAGTATTTTAGCCAAGACACTCCTGGTCCTGCCACGTTGAACTTTGACTTCTCACCAACTGGGTGAAATTTCAGCTCCCTAGTGTCTTTTTTAATACTTTCTCTTACTTTTGGGTCATTTTCTTTAACATAATTCTCGCAGTATTTTAGCCAAGGGATGGCAGCACTCCTGGTCCTGCCATGTTGAACTTTGACTTGTCACCAACTGGGTGAAATTTCAGCTCCCTAGTGTCTTTTTTAATACTTTCTCTTACTTTTGGGTCATTTTCTTTAACATAATTCTCGCAGTATTTTAGCCAAGGGATGGCAGCACTCCTGGTCCTGCCATGTTGAACTTTGACTTGTCACCAACTGGGTGAAATTTCAGCTCCCTAGTGTCTTTTTTAATACTTTCTCTTACTTTTGGGTCATTTTCTTTTACATAATTCTCGCAGAATTTTAGCCAAGACACTCCTGGTCCTGCCACGTTGAACTTTGACTTCTCACCAACTGGGTGAAATTTCAGCTCCTTCGTGTTGACGTTAATCGCCTTTGTATAAAAATCAAAGACGAAGGATCAAATCGCCCTGGTTACATGTACACAAAGCCTTATTGACAACATCTAATGGTCCAATAGTTCCTGGTACCAACGTAAAGTGTCGTAAATATCGTATATCCTTTCAAATATCTCCAGCGGCGCTCATGTAGTGCCCAAGAAAAACTAGCCCTGTATGAGTTTTTTTGTTCTTTTTTTTGTGTATGACTGTTGTTTTTCATTACGATATTGTCACCAGAGGATGAGTTGTTTGCCTCTCGGGCTGCATCCGTACTTGTGCGGCTCATCTTTAAGAGCAATGACAGAGGCCTGCAAATCTGTCAAATTACCAGCACACGGGGTGCATTTAGGGGCGTCCACAGGGCCTTGTGAGCCAAACCAAGTAATAGTTTAACTATTGTATCGATCTCTGGAGCGCAAAGGTGTTTAGCGGAGGAGAAAAAGAGGCAAGCAAAAGACAGCAAAACGGTATTTTCTCGTCCGCGTTGGATTGGGTGATCCGGCGCCGGCCGTCGAGGTTGCGCAAGTGCCGCATTGAGAACTTGGAGTCTCCCTCCCCGCGCTCTGCGGCGCTCTATTGATTGCTGTGTGAAGAGGGATTAGTGGCTGGGAGGGAGAAGGAGGGGCCGGCAGGGATGAAGGTAACGATGGACGACGGGGGAGATTCCGGCGCGAGGGAGCGAGGAAAAAAGGTAGAATGGAAGGAGGAATGATGAAAGGGAGTGAAAGATGTCATGAGGAATGAAACGGCGGAGTGACTGATGGATGGAGGGAGACGGAGAGCGGAGAAGCGAGGGGAAGGGGATGGAACGAGCAAGGGAAAGAGCGAAGAGGGTCATGGGAGCTACGGCGGTGGAGAGAGGAAGGATTATGGGAGGAAGGAGCGAAGGATGAATGGAAAGTCAGAGGACTGAAGCGAAGGGAGTGGAAATATGAGGAGTGGGAAAGATGGATGGAAGCAATCAGGAATGGGCGAAAAGCAAAGGAATGGCTTCACCCTAAACCCTAACCCGACTTTAAAGTAGAATAGAATACATTTTTCGTCGTTTTTACGGGTGTACAATAAAATGCGACGATTGAAAATGACCCATCACACTAACGCTATTTACAGGGTGACCCAAAAAGATGCGTACCCGTGAAAATGTCAATTGTGACTTTGATTAAAAAGCTATTTATTTCAAATTACCACCACACATTATTCAGTTTATGGAAGACCATTCACCAGAGTTTCAGCTATTTCTGTCAATTTTTAGTCAATTTATGGCTTTCACAAGATGTGTTCCAAATGTCCTGTACTCGTCTGACAAAGTTGTCAATCACTTTTACACACTCCTCTTTCGGGATGGCTCTTATTTTTGCTGTGATGGCAGTTTTCAGTTCCTCAATTGTTTGTGGATTTCCCTGGTATACATTGTCTTTGAGGAAACCCCACATTTTTTATCGAATAAAATATGGGTACGCATCTTTTTGGGTCACCCTGTATTAACACCCGTTTTCAAGAGTAACCCAATACGACCCGATCTTACGCTATCCCAGGGAAAACATAAACGCAGCCGACCCCACAGGTCAAAAGGTTCCCGTAAAGCATAGGTGTGGAACTCCAGTCCTCGAGGGCCGGCATCCTGCATGTTTTCCGGTTTTCTTTCCCCAACACACCTGATTCAAATAATTAGCTCATTAGCAAGCTCTGCGGGAGCTTCCAAACGATCCCAATCATTTGAATCAGGTGTTTTTGAGGGAAAAGGTTTGAAAACATGTAGGATACCGGCCCTCGAGGACTGGAGTTCCACACCTGTGCCGTAAAGCGTGAAAAATGCCATAAAGAGGGGTGAAAAAACTTAGTATTCCACTTGGTAACGTTAAAAAAAAACGTAACCCGGGAACACCATAACCCGGTGGTCCGCACTGCGAATTTGATTTAAAACGAATTGTTCAGTCTTATTCCCAACCATAGCAAAGCATCTCGAGTTTGATTAAAACCGACAAAACGGCGTGAAAGCAAGCTGAATGTGTTCGATAAAAAGAGGAGGATTCCGTCGCGCCGTGGTTGGGAATAGTCGAGATGCCCTCGGAGGGGGACTCGGAGCGTTTGGGTGCACATCTGAGATGAAAGTCTATTGGCTGTCGCACTGGTTTGAATACGGAGGCCTCACGCATGACACAAACAAGGCGCATTTGTGTGCATCCGCCTCTCTCCTGGGAACAACAAACATTTGTGGCCCCGGAGGGGAGGAAGTCGACCTCGGCAGATAGAATCCAAACAACTCCTTCAGTCGCTGACAGGTGTCAGATTTCCCTTCAGGCGGAATGCTGGACGACAAATGCATTGGCGAAAACATTTTTTTCAGGTATCTGTACTAGAGTTTTTCTCTTTCTGAAGACTAAATATTTATACTTCCCACAGCTAATATCTGTACTTTTTACTCTTGGAGTATCAACATGGTGCCTATGGGCACAAAGAAGTCACTAAGGAATGTACGAGTAGCCTGCAGGGTAGTTACATTTTACGAATCATTTTCGTGGAGAGATCAACACCACTTTTTGGCATATTTAACTATTAATGTTGTAATGACAAAACGTATTTATCATTTTTTTTTTATCTCAACTGAGAGCTGCTAGCTGCTAACCGCTGCTAGTACTGCTAGCCGCTAACATTGGAGCCATCGCTAATTGCTGGTAACAGGAGGAGTATAATACAATGTCGGCGTAATTACGGCATTTTAAAGTATACTTATTTGCAAAATTATATATTAAACTTGAATCATTTATACCTGATATACAGCCTCATAAAATTAATCGGATAACTCTCTAGCTGGGGCAGTTGAGGGATGCTGGATGCTAACGCTGCTAGCATCTAATTCTGCTGGCCGCTGCTAGCCGCTAACATTGGAGCCGCCACTAATCGCTAGTAACAGATATCTTATAATGTTGTGTTGGCTTAATGAAGTTTTGAGCCTTATAAATTAGCTTTATTAGCAATCGGACTAGAATTTAGGGCTATGTAGTGTTGTTGATGTCGATGCTGGGCTGAGTCCACCGTTAGGCCGAGCGTATCTTTTTGGGGTAAGATTTACCGATGAGATTTTTAAATTAGCAACATGCTATTGTCATGCGTAGCTTGAACACCTGTGGCTTTGGTTAGCTTGACTTCTTCCTGACACTAAGGCATAGTCTACACATAGCACAGGTAGAAAATGTCTCCGGTTTACCCTATCTGGTATATGTGCCCGTTTTTTTTTTTTTTCTTTAAAGCCGAAGGTCTCTAAGTGGTCTCTAAGGTCTACAGTGGACTTTTGCCAAATTCTCCGGGTCCAAGTTTGCGTGTAGCAACCATGAACCAGAGTTTTACGTCATCACCATGCTCCATTTCCCGCCAAAGACGCAGATGACGTTCAGGGACGGGAGTGCTTTCCGATTGGACAGAATTTTGCCACACTACTGCCACCTAGCGACTGGGCATACTTGTAAATGAATAAATCGGGATTCGTGTAGCAGCGATTTTTTTTTTCTTCAACATACAAAGCCATGTGGACCAATTTTCTTCACATATATATATATATATATATATATATATATATATATATATATATATATATATATATATATATATATATATATATATACTCCAGTCCTCGAGGGCCTGTATCCTGCATGTTTTCCAGGTGTCTCGCACACCTGAATTAAATGATTAGCTCATCGATAAGCTAAGCAGAGGCTTGAAAATCATCCTAATCATTTGAATCAGGTGTGTTTGAAAGAGAAATATTAAAATCATCCAGGATACCGGCCCTCGAGGACTGGATTTTGAGACCTACGGCCTAAATGAAAACGAACCGGAATTTTAAAAAAAAACGCTTCGAGTTCATTTTGGAAACGCGGTACTCGAAACACCTGGACTATTTTCAGTGCGATTACTCGACCGGAATAAGTAACGATTAAGGCGAGTCGCCGCTGGAAGAATTTTGACTTTTCGGATGGACCGCCGTTATTGGTTCTGCTCGGTTCACCGAATCAGCAAAGCTAGGGGAACACCTTCGCTATCTTCCGGGTTCTTCTTTGCTCTAAGCGTAGCGCCGCATCGCTTACTCGCAGATATACGGTGTGGATTAGCGAATGGACGCCACGGAGTCTGGCCAGAGTTAATGGGATCACAAGTGGAAGAGATGGGATATCTGCGGCGGTTAATGTTTAATCCCGCACCTCTCCAACACCTCGTCTCTCGCCCGCGGCTCCTCGCATCTGATAATCCTCGCGCCTTCTCCTTGTATCATGGGGTGCCTGTGTAAATATTTAATTGGCTGCAGCACGCCGCTCTTAATTATGCGGGTGCGTGTCGTTCTGCTCTCTGGCCCGCAGACACTCGGGCTGCCTTCACAACGCCGCACTTGACGCCCATTTCAACCGCTGTGACTCGGAATCGCTTCGGGGATCGATTTGCGTTCTTTTATGAGAAAGAATAATATTTTTGAGCCGGTCCAGACTCAAATAATGTGCATTGATAATTCTGTCGTTCGTTCTCAAGGTTACACAACTGTTGAAGTTACGAGATCGATGCTACATCGTCCCTTTATCATAGTGCTCAAACTTGAGTCCTCGGGGGCTGCAATCCTCAATGCTTTCTATCATAAATCCTGCATATATCATAAATCCTGCATATTTTCAATGCTTTCTATCTTAAATTCTAATTATTAGCTCATCAGTAAGCGCCGCAGGATCTTCCAAATCGTAATCATCATAATCAATTGGAATTTGAATTTTGTTTCCACGGTAATGTATAGAATCAAAGTATGTATTTGTATTTTTTATTCATTTTAATAAAAATAATTAATTAGCTTTTTGATTTTTAATTAATTTTGTTTTGTCTTCATTTTGTATTTCGATTGCAGTATTATTGCATAGCCGCTGTTTTTTAAAGGCACTTCCTGTGTTAGCTTTTATTTTGAAGGAATAAAGGATATGGTATTGTTGCGTTCTATTAGTGGGCTCCTGGACCTCAGCGATTTACGAGTCTGGGGTGAATGGGGTCTAAGAAAAGTTTATATTTCGAAATACTGACTGGAGGAATAATGTATGATGTTTTGATGTGTTTTTTTTTTGGGGGGGGGGTATTTTTTTAGTTTTCTTGTGTTGTGTGATTGAGGAACTTTGGAGACGTGAGAGAGTTAGCTAGTTGGTTGAATAAATTTGCACATGTTTGTGTGATTGGCGATTAGTTATCTGCAAAAGTATGTTAACTGTGCGTGGGCAAAATACAATGACGGACTAGAAAAAAAAAAAAAGTCCAATTTTGCCCTGTTGCGGTAGCGGAACCGGCGATTACAATTTCGCCCGTCTCCAATAATGGCGGACGACAACGACGGAAACGGGGCGGGGCGGACGAATTTCGGAGCATCAAAAATATAAATTGCTCACCTCTGTTGTGAACAAAATCACATCGTTTATAAGCTTACAGATAGACAATGCCAAAATAAATGAAATTCAATAAGATAATTGCGAGATCGCAAATACGTCATGGACCTGTTGCGCATTGAATGCTCGTTTGATAGAATCTCCGTTTTTTTTTTTCTAAATCTGAGTGGCAGATCCATGTTTGCGCTTATCATTGTTGCCTATGCCTGCGTCCTGTCCCCCTCATTTGCCGTGACTTTAATTTCCCAGACACGCCTATAAAACCCATTTCAGCCTGCATTAAAACGCATTATTGTCATGTTTTTATTTATTTATTTATTATTACAGCCTCCTCTGTTTCCCATTTGAAAGCCGATGGGGCATTCAGAGCGAGTCATCCTCTTCTTTCTTTTGTGCGTATGTCCGTGTGCGAGTGTGATTGTCAAGGGCAATGCAAAATAGATGAGCAGCACAAAAGGAAGACGCCGGGGCTAAAGTCGTACAGCTCAATAGAGCGCCGCTCACAAGTGTCTGCCGGCAGCGAGTGCAATTACAAACACGGCGCATGTAAAAGTCAAGAGAATACAAATCACATAATAGACGCTCGGCTTCCGAGCCGCCGTGAAATGCACACACACACGCACGCGCGCGCGCACAAAATGCCCCGTTGGATGCTATTACTTGCATGTCTGCACTTAAACCTGCATTATCACCCCAAAAAAAAGAGTTAGACTTTAAATGTGTAGTTCAAATGCACGTGTAATCCCTCGGTGTCCTTTCAATGTTATTCTGAATGCGAATGACCGAAAAGGGAGACAAACGTCGTTGGGTGCTCGTCCCGCACTGTTTTTTTTTTTTTTTTTTTTAGATTTATCAAAAGTCCGCTCGGGTTGTTGTTGTGCCGGTCTCTGTTTCAAGACAAGCAGAAGCGTCCACTTGCAATCGATCAACGGACCGAGAATTAAATGAGCCGGATGAATGAGTTTTCAAAGGCGTCGTTCAAATTTTCATCGACGGTAAACCGAGTAGAACAAACGCTCCGGTGTGTACGAACATTTGACTTGGGAACGTACAAATACGAGCAGAGTTGCTTGTAAGTCGGAAACTTTGTCGTGATAACGATTAAACAAGCGGGGAATGTTCTGAGAGGCCAGTAATTGCTTCAAAATAAAGTCCACGTTGCAAACGGGTGTAATTTGCTTTTATTTTGAAGTTTATCCGGGAGGCAGATTATAATGACAACTGTTAACTTGATTTTACCCTCGCAGAGTGGTCTCGATGGAATAAACCTTTTTTTCTGATTAACGTTATTTTTTTTCCGGCTGATATTTTATTGCTAACTATTCAACGATCAAATTCAGCTAAGAAACGGGCGCCCGGAACGTAAATTGCTCGTAATTAGAGGAGGTTAAAAAATAAGATTGGCAGGATTAGCACTTTTATCTCAGACTTATGGTGTTATTCTCAAAATTCTAATAACCGAATTTTCAATTTAGGTCCAAAAACTAAAACGCAAACTAAAAAACTACAATTTTGACCAGTCTCAGGAGGTCATAATTCTGACTTTATTGTGAGATAAGTTTAATGTGAAAAATCATATTGTATTCTCAGAATTCTCAATAAAAAAACAAATACAATGCAAGCCCACTCGTCTAAACATTTTGGATGAAATTTCTTTTTTCCAGAATATGAATGAAGCAGCAAAATCGACCTGCTTTTATTTATCTCAGGAGGCGGCCATTTTGCCATTTAACCGATGATGACATCACATTTGTGTTTGACCAATCCTAGCTAAATCGTGAATGTCACATGAGCAAACTCAGAAAAGAGATGATTGGTCACTAGTAAACCACGTGCAACTGAGATATCATTTTCAATCCGAGAGGCAAACTAATTTGGGATTTTTCTTCCTGAGAATCATCAAAATTCTCATTTTAATCTGAGAATATTCTGAATCCTGAGATGAAAGTAAAAATTAGTAACCCGATTTTCTGTTCTTTCTCTACGTTTCAATGGTTTCTATTTAGGCAGACAGACAACGCACTATCAACAGCGGCCAGAGGCGGCGCTAAAACCCAAAAACTAAGCCAAACAAGGCACAAATCTGTAACTGTTCAAAGATAAACTAAACCAGTTCCAAAACACCCAAATTATTTCACGGACCCTCAAGGGTCCGCGGACCAACACTTTGAGAAATCTATCTTATTTCTGTGTTTCAAACTAGCATACCTGCAACACTTGTAAGTTGTGCAGAAAAAAAAAAAAACTCCGACTTGCTCCTCCTGCCAAAACGCCGACATTAAGTGGGAAAGTTAAGACAAAGAAATGGGAGTGTGATAGAAAGTTGAAACCGCCTGCGCCAATACATCTTTTTCAACAAGCTAAAATGGATTTTCAGTGCCAAAAACTTAATGGTTGGATTTTGGCTCCACATCTCAGCTCTTCTCCTTCTCCCACAAAAGAGCGAAAACAACAAAAGCTCAACGAAATTCCCGCCTAACCACCAACCGCATTGTCCACGTAAGAAAGTTTACAAAATGAAGGTGAAGTACTTGTTTTTTTTTATGCGATAATAAAATACAATGTAAATAATACACTTTCTGACCACCAGGGGGCAGTATAACACAGTCATGAAGGCATAAACGAGAAAACGCTAACTTTTCACTATGGCGAAAAAATGCTAATGACAATCTACAATTTATGTCTGTATAAAACAAAATAAAGACACCAAATGTTCAGAAAGGAGTCACGATGACATCGTTAGCAAAAGATTGCTTGTCATGTTCCTGCCACGGACTTCAAAAGCATTAAATGAGATTTGTTGGCCTCTCATGTTAAAATATCAAAAAAAAGTACCGTTTATCATAAAAAATCCCCACTAATTTTTCATTATGTTCTCTGGCAAAAAAGAAAAAAAAATCATCTGTTCTATTTCTGCACCACTAATGAAAATACGCATCTGAATAAAACAATGTTTTTTAAATGAGTCGCTTGAACACCATTTGCAATAAACTGCTTCATGTTCTAATTAACTTGCTCTTAATTTGAAAAAGAAACATGTACTGTTCCTGTCACGGAATTAAAAAGAATGAGATTTGCTGACATCTCACTTTCAAATTTAACGTATGCCCTGAAGTGCTTTCAAGTACTCTCATTTGAGAACCGCTGGTTTAACTCATCACGAAAAATGTTTAGCTTATAATAAAAACACTTTTAAGTTTTCACAATGTCCTATTGCGAAAAAATATCATCACCCATTTTATGTTTGCACCACTGACAACATGTATTCGTATAAAACTTTGCGAAATAAGGCGCATAAGGTTTTGCAACAGAGTCACTATAAATCTGTTTAATAAAAGATTGCATTCATGTTCCAATAAATTTGCTCTTAACTTGAAAAGAAACATGTACTGCTCCTGCCACGGAATTAAAAAGCCTCAAATGAGATTTGCTGCCACCTCATGTTAAAAAAATGCCTTCACGTTGAGAACTATTCGTCCAAACATCACAAAAAAATGTCCCATAATGAAAACACTTTAATTTTTCACGTTGTCCTATGCAAAAAATAAGTAAATAACTCAAGCAAACGATTGTATTCCACCTTAAAGGGACAGTGTGTAAGATTTAGGCCGTTTTTGATTATGGGCAGCAGGGGGTGCTGCAGGTGCTGCATTTACCATTGTCCACAGCTAAAACAAACATGGCCGCCTCTGGAGAAGTGCCACCTCCTATGTAATATAGTTTCATGATAACTAGACCTAAGATTATATTTAAAATATACTGTCGGTCATTAAGAACATATTCATTTGCAAGTTTTTGAAATTTACAATCATTTAATTTACGTCTTTATCATGAAAATCTTACACACTGTCCCTTTAAAGGTTGCCCTGATTTGCGTGCGCCGCATTCCCCACGGAACTTCATTGTGGACGTAAAGTGTTTAAAAATGTCCCAAAATTGTGGCAAAAATCATTTGCTGTTCCATTTTCATATTTTCTCCCCAAAACAAAGTGTTGTTGTTGTTGTTGTTGATGCAACTGTGAAACAGACTCATCCCCGTCGCTTTGGCTCACCCATCCGACACGTTGTGTGCGTACCTGCGTGTGTTTGTGTGCGTTGACCTGGTTGTTGTGTTGCGGGAGCGCCGTGCAGGTTTTGGCATGCTGGGTGCCAATCGAGCTGTGAAAATAGCAATTGAGTAGGGAAATTGGGAATAGCGCCTCGCCACTATGTTACCTCGGTGTCACTCATTCAATCGAAACCTGCGTGTGTGTGTGTGTATGTGTGTGTTTGCGTGCATATGTGTGTGGGGACAACAGGGAAAAGCCCTACTCCTTCCCGTTTTGGTATGTAGGCTATCTGTGAAAGCGTGTCACAGCCGTATCCGAGCCGCCAGCTCTTGAAGCGAATAGAATTAACCCAAATAAAGCGGGGTGCGTAGAAGGGAGAACACATAAAAAGGGCCGACGACTCTCTGAGGCCGGCGGGCGGCGATGCGGCGTGACGCTTTGGCGCGAAGATGAAAATCATAAATAAAGCAAAGTTTGGCACACTTTTGTAGGATAGACAACGGCAGCTTTGTTTTGGAACGTTTTCAAAAGTGAGGTAAAAGGTTGAAGTAAAACACTTAAAAAAAAAACACGTTAGCTAAAAAATGTTAGCTAAAATCATTTACCGGAACTTTAAAGTAGTATTTATTGGACGTATATTGTAATAAGAGCGGATCAAATCTTAAAGGGATAGTACACTCATTTGCCCCATTTTCAGCCGACAAAAAAAAAAAATATCTAATCTCGAATTAAATTAACGACTGAATTATTTTTAATATCATTAGCGGTCGACTGAAAATAGCATGTGTTCTAGGCTCAGGTCATGACCAATCACGGTTCAGCTTGCAGAGCTCACATGACCAACCGGTGAGCTGTGATTGGTTGTTTCCGTAGCTTTAACACGGTTTGTCATTTTCGGCGGGAAATGTGTTTTTAAAAGTATTATTTGTACATGGAAAATACAATTATGAAAGTAATTGCAGATAAAATATTAATTTAAGAGTAAACTGATATGAACTTGAACATTTGTTTGGTTTCCTGGAAAAATTCTTTTTTTATATTTTGTTCTCTCCATCGTACTGCTTTTTTTTTTTAATTTCCACTGCCCGTTCTTTTTTCCAGTTGTACCTTAAAGCGGATTTTTTTTTAAAAGCAAAATGTTAGCATTTTGCGATGACAGCGCAAAAATGCTAATGAATAACGTCTTTCAGCGGTAGCATTTCAGGCTCGAGCAAATCAGTTGTTTTGTATTTTTATATTTAACAATAGTGAAAATGCCCAAAATGAACACAGGTTATTTGTTTCCCCTTTTGGAACTTTTGTTTTTAGTTAGCTATAAGAACACTATCACAAAAACAAGCTAACCTAGCAAGGCCATGTTTTCAACGATAGCTTGTTTTGACCCGAACATGCTAACATTAAAACACATCTCAAAGTACATTTTTTTTTTAAATCTTGTTTTTTTTTTTAGCAATAATGCCAAAAATGAAGACTTGTGTCCACTTTAGTCACGTTTTTTTTTCTTAGTTAGCTTTAAAATGCTGCTCAGAAACAAGCTAAACTAGCAATACGATAAGCATTCAGAGCTAGAATAAATCTTCCCAAACGAAAAAGCAAACTTGTGTAGGCGTCCCTCAAATCCCGTTTCCATGAATAAATGAAAGCCCACTATGTTTACCGGACTATATTTTTGGAACCTGAAGTTTAAACACTTTCATTGACAGCTGGTTTTGAGCTTAATATGCTAACATTTAAAACTCATCACAAAATAGCTATTTTTTGGCTAGTGTTTTTAGCAATATGGCCAAAAATGTCAAAAATGAAGACTGAGTACTTAATTCCACTTTACGAACATGTTTTCTGAGTTTAAATTCATAAGTTTTTCTCAAATGTGAAGCTTTTACGAACAATAAAGCATAGGCTCCCCCGTTTTCAATGCTAGCTTGCTCTGAACATGCTAATATTCAAAATACATCTCAAAGTAGATTTGTTTTATTTTCTTTTTCAGTAACGTGCGTGAAAAATGACAAACAAGAAGACGGTGTTTGTTTTCCTTCTCAGAAGTTTCTTTTTTGGTTTTCTTTGTGTTACCTTTAAAAACGCTACAACAAAACAAGCTAACCTAGCAGTCTGATTAGCATTCGGCGCTTAAATAAATCTTCCCGACCGAAAAGGCCAACTCGTGCGGGCGTCCCTCAATCCCGCTTCACATCACCTCCACACGCAGCATCATTTATCTTTATGAAATGATAAACGCGTCGGCACTTGACTTCGCTTCCCGTCCGCTTAGCGGGGCGAACGCTCCGAGACGAAACCCGCTTGGCTCCGCACAAAAAAAAAAAAAAAAAACGCAGTTGCTCGGCAGCACTACAACACGCCCGTTTTCTCTCTTTTATGAAGATGAATTTATGAAAGCTTAAGGCTTGGTCCTGCTCGTATATTGAGGTCAGCGCTTGATAGTTGAGGGACGGAGCTTTAGGTTGGTGGTATCAGGTGTACAAAAAAAAAAAAACTTGAGTGGCCGGAAGGCATGTACAAAGTAGGTCTTTATTATCTTTATTTGCAGCCAAGTTGGGGGGGAAAAAAATGTTGCTTTTTAATTTTTTTTTTCTTGCTTCGCCGGAGTGTCCGGCATAAATCACATTTCCTTTTTAACAAATGGCTGTGAGTGTGTGTGTGTGTGTGTGTGTGAGTGTGTGTCCCTTCTGCCACTGTCCCTTCATTTCACGGTCCGGCACCTTCGCGTGAATCCTTTTCCTTGGGCTCATTATCAGTGCTGTTCAAAGAACATCCTGGCGGAATGCAGAGAGGTTGAGGGGGGGGGCACGAGGGGGGGTCACCGGCGGACATCATGATTTGATTTATTTATTCTCGCTGTTTAGCATTCATTACTTTGGCGGAAGGACGTAAGCTGATTTAAGGAAGCGCTGACGATTGTTTTCGAGGAGTTTGATGATGTGACAGCGGTGGTTTTTAAGGTGACATTTTTGGTACTGCGAGGAACAAGCGTCAAAATCACGTCATTTTGCAATGAAAAAGTGAAAAAGTAGCTGAAACTTTTGGGATTTCTCACATTCCTGCATGAAATCACCATTAAAACCCTACAGTGGTATTTTGTCCAATACTTTGATCTTTGCACCAAAGGTATTTCAAATAGAAGAGCTGAAATTTCACCCAAATGGTGACAACATGTCAAAGTGCATAGATATTACAGAAAAATATATAAAATTTAAATGTAATAAAAATAAAAAAAAATATGTATATAAATGTGTGTATGTATATATATATATATATATATATATATATATATATATATATATATATTTCAAAGTCCATAGATATTACAGAAAAATATATAAAATATAAATTCAATCCAGAAAAAAAAAAAAAAAAAAAAAAAAAAAAAATATATATATATATATATATATATATATATATATATATATATATATATATATATATATATATATATATATATATATATTTCAAAGTGCATAGATATTACAGAAAAATATATAAAATATAAATGTAATTTAAAAAAAAAAATATATATATATATATATATATATATATAAATGTAATTAAAAAATAATAAAAAATATATATATATATATATATATATACATATTTCAAAGTGCATAGATTATACAGAAAAATATGTAAAATATAAATGTAATTAAAAAAAAAATATATATATATTCAAAGTGCATAGATATTACAGAAAAAAATATATATATTTATATATATATAAATAAATGTAATTAATATATATATATATATATATATATATATATATATATATATATATATATATATATATATATATATATATATATATATATATATTCTTTTCCTGTTTACATTTCCACGATTTTTCCTCACACCGCCATCCGCTGGCCCGGCATGCGTACTACGGTACAGTTTGTTCAGACTGCTTGGATATCATTAGCCCTTTTTGTTTTGACTCGGTGGCGTGAACATCTGCGCGCCCATCTGCGGCTTTGGTTGAATCCTCAGCGGACTCTCTTGTCGTGTGTTCTTGGCAGGCTCCGGCGTGCGCGCAGCGGAATTCGGGCACCTGCCGGACAACATTACAGTTCTAGAAGGCGAGAGCGTCACTTTGAGGTGAGACGTGATCCCGTGCACCTGCGCCCGCTAATTACATTTGAAGAACCTGTTTGTCTTTATATACGCACCCAAACACACCTGTCACGCAGCCAGCTCTCCTTCAGCCCGCGTCGCGCTATATTCCTCAGCTGTGTTTATATCGCACCTATCCAGATAGCGCTTCATCTCCAAAATGAAAATGAAGCTATATTTTAAAACCGGGTGCTTCCTATTCATTTCGCACCACCTGTTATGTTTTTTTTTTTTTTTTCTGCCAATTACCCCACAACCAATTTTGGTGACAAAGATTACATGCCATGGATGCGTGATTTAGCAATAAATTCGGAAACTACAGCTAGTTTAGCTAAAGTTAGCAAAAATTTAAAAGCTAAAGTGAACAAAATTTAGGCATTTGTTTTACAAAGGGGCCGCTGTAACACAATTTACCAATAAGTTGAGTCATCTTCCAATTAATTTGTTCTTTGTTTGAAAAGAAAGATTGTTTCTGCCACAGCACTACAAAATATTTAGAGTCAATTCTTTTATGTTCCAATCATTTTTCTCTTAGTTTGAAAATGCACTGTTCCTATTACAGCAATTAAATTTGTTGATACCTGCAGTTTTTTTTTTTTAAAGTTAACAAAATTTAGGCATTTGTTTTACAACGGGGCCACTGTAACACAATTTATCAATAAGTTGAGTCATCTTCCAATTGATTTGTTCCTCGTTTGAAAAGAAAGATTGTTTCTGCCACAGCACTAGAAAGTATTTAGTCAATTATTTTATGTTCCAATCAATTTTCTTTCAGTTTGAAAATGTTCTGTTACTTTTACAGCAATTAAATTTGCTGATACCTGCAGAAACAAAATTTAAAAGTTAACAAAATGTACGCATTTGTTTTACAACGGGGCCTCTGTGACACAATTTACCAATAATTTGAGTCATCTTCTAGTTAATGTGTTCTTAGTTTGAAAAGAAAGATTGTTTCTGCCATGGCACTAGAAAGCATTGAGTCTTTCCCTTAATGTTCCAATCAATTTTCTCTTAATTTGAAAATGTACTGTTCCTTTTACAGCAATTAAATTTGCTGATAGCTGCAGAAACAAACTTTAAAAGTTAACAAGATTTACACATTTGTTTTACAACGGGGCCACTGTAACACAACTTACCAAAAATTTGAGTCATCTTCCAAATAATTTGTTCTTAGTTTGAAAAGAAAAATTGTTTTTGCCACGGCACTAGAAAGCATTAAAACAGTCAGTCCCTTTATGTTCCAATCAAATTTCTCTTAACTTGAAAATGTACTGTTCCTATGACAGCAATTAAATTTGCATGCGCCCCTATTCAAGAACCATTTTCAAACAATAATCGTATCTCAAGATTGGCTGAAATTATTGGCATCAGCTGTAAATTGGTAGAGCGCCCAATAGAAATCGTCAGCTCCCAGCACGTTCTTCGTTGTGACTGTCGCATCAGTAAGTATTATTTCAAAGCCCCATAGAATCGATGTTGGCTTGAACACAGATCTTTAACATCTCCGATCCTGGTAGCCCGAAGGCGCTCTCAATCGATTGATCCTGCACACCTTGTGGACTTTTTTTTTTTTTCAAACAATCAATGTCACCTGTTTTTTTTTCCTGTTTTCAATCTAGCAGTTGGTTGAATGTAAACACTGCAAGACCGCCTCTCCGGAGGCATGTTTAACGATTCAAACCCGATCTTTTTTTTTCCTTATTTTTGTTTTAAAACGCTGGCTAAAGTCATCGGCATTTGTTTCAATGTTACCTCGTCAAGTGAAAGTTGAAGGAAGTTGCTGAATATTTCTCAATTCCGTATTTGGGTCAGCAATGTTTTCTTGTTGTTAGGCTGAAAAAAATATCGGTGTGATTAGAAGGCAGACGGTTAGAAAAGCATTCTTGGGCGCAAATGACTCCCAGTGTAACATTTCTCATCAGGACTTTATGACTTCACGAGCGGCAATAAAACGACCTATTTTGTAATCAAACGTGTGCGCGAGCTCGCCGGACAGCCCGCGGCTGACAAACAAAACACAAAAGCGCTTTATAAATAAACTTCCACTTGAATGTAAATCACTTTTTTTTTTTTTTTTTTTTTTTGCCCAAGTGGCTCCAGCCCGTTTTTTTTTTTTTTTCTGTACCGCTCCAGACGATGCCGTTTGATGCGGGCCATTAAGACGAAGCCACATTTGATGTTATTACGCTTCTCATTTCCTCTGGGCTCCGAGTGCTGCCGCAGCAAGAAGAAGGAGCAGCAGACGTGATTAAGTTTAAAATTAGATTAATACGCCATTTGTACACAGATTTTGTCGTTTTTATGGCGGAATTAGTCACACCCAACCTTGTCTGCGCACCTGCGAGACAAACGTCAGTTTAGAGACTATTTATGGTGAAGAAATACCAAGTTTGTGTGTTTTTATATTCGTTTTAGATTTTGGAGGGCTTTTGTTTGCTATTCCCAGTGAATAGCTACGAGATCGAGGCATAATAGTGAAAATCCGCATATTTACAGTTCATAATAACACGGGAAACACAAAATGAGGTGTGTCTATCACCCCAATACGATTGTTTCCATTCACCAAAATTTTCTGAAGTGAAACTGATGGAATATTTGTATATATGTATATAAATGATTCCTTATATGGTATTACTGTGAAACTTGTTACCGCCTTCTTTGTAATCTTTGTAATGAAACAAAAAGGAGAGCCCGGGATCGCCGGAAAAATTGGTGTTCCCTCCCTCTTTTGCAAAAGATTGTTTTTGACTTTTTTCCAGTCTCTTATTATTGATAATTCTCACAGAAACAAATATTGTATGCCGCTTATCCTCACTTGGGTCGCAGGCTTGCTGGTGCCTATCCCAGCTGGCTTCGGGCAGTAGGTGGGACACACCCTCAACTGGTTGCCAGCCAATCGCAGGGCACACAGAGATGAACAACCATCCACGCAACCAATCGCACTTAAAGACAAATTAGTATGCCCAATACACCTGCCATGCATGTTTTGGGAGTGTGGGATGAACCGAAGCGGGCTCGGGGAGAACATGCAAACTCCACACAGGAAGGCCAGAGCAAGCTGGATTCGAACTCCGGTCCCTTTAACCGTGAGGCGGAGGTGCTATTCACTGTGCCACCGAGCCGCCACGCTATTTAAAAACCATCATCATTTTTTCACAATTAATCGGTTGATTTATTGCTAATCTGTTTTTGTTTTTTTTTAAAGATCGGCATCGTCGAAAAAAGAAAAAAAAATCAGGTCGGACCCTAGTTTTCTGTTGTTTTTTTTAGGCACAAGAACGGTTTGATTGGGTTTCCATTTACTTCAATAGAAAATGATGACTTGAGAGCACGAACAAATCGCGAGAAAGTCAAGTAACACGACATAATTACAATCTGATTTCTTGCATCGCTTACATGGAAGCTTTACAGTCGACATGGCGGATGAATCATTTGAACGCATAAAACGTTACTTGTCAGCGTTGCGTGAGACGGATAGCAAAGGACGCTTGTGAATAGACGAGCAGAGGCGGCACAAAGCTCCGATATAACGTGAATCATGTGCTATTCATGGACCATCCTTTTTAGAAAAAAAAAATAAAAAAATCAAGCAGAACACTTTTAGGGAGGTTTTTCACGTCGGGTGTTGTGAAAACACTCGAGGGGGATGCGGTCGATGTGCGTCAGTGTCGTCATTGTCGGTAGGAGCTCGCAGACGCCGACGCAAAGCGGAGAACAGCTCAAGGCCGACAGGAAGCGTAGTGAATTCTTGTGTTTATTTAAGGACAAGTACGGACGCAGGAGAAAAGCTTGACATGAGCGAACAAACAAAGCGCACACACAGGTGGCAAGAAAGCAGGCAAGGGGAGAGCAGAAAGTACGCACGCCAGGAAGATGGCGTGGATGATCGGGAAAGGTGATAGAAATACACCAGGGGAGGGAGGAAAAAAAATGTAGCGATCGAGAAACATTAGAATGACGAATAAGAGATCTTGGTACAAAGTACAAATCGAGTTTTTATTCCTCATTTTCAAAACAGACCAATTTTTTCCAGGTTTATGAATAACATTCATTTGAATGCAAAGTACATTTACAAAGCTTAAAATGATTATATACAGCTCTAATTCAATATAGTATGCATCCGTTTTAACCCGTTTGCACTTTAAAATGCACTTTTGTCCAGTGCTGTCTGCCACTTTGTTGTCAACGACAAGGCTGTGTGGATCATTTTGTGGGTGGGCTTTGACCCATTATGAAAAGGAAAAGATGGCCTGACTTGCTCGCTTAAGCCCCTGGGCAGATATTGTTCAAAATATTGTATTTCTCCAAGTAAAAGTCGAAATGGCATTGAGTTTCTCACCACAGTGCTAATTGAGACCCAAAATTGGAATAAATTCAGTTTGAAATGAGCGAAAATGACATTTTGACTGCTAATTGTTTAAAATTTGCATAAAAGTAAATAATGTGCTTGGTTCTTAGTAGGCTTCATTTTTTTTTCTTATTGGTTTGCGCTCAGCAAAAAAATTTGCTTTGTTGTCCTTCATACCAAGTTTTGCCATGTCTTTGGTGAATTTTTTTAAAATTATTACTTATTTTGTTTAAGTTCATTATTATTTGTAAGTATCAAGCTTTGAAGCCTTGTCTATAAACTATTTGTTTAAAAAAGGCAGTAAATAGACATGTTTGACCAAAAATGATGATTAATAATCGTGATTTCAATACTGACCAAAATGATCATGATTATTATTTTTTGTTTGCTCCTCGCCGTAATTTTTTAAGCGGCCCCGGCATGTACAAAAATTCTATACTTGATACTAAAGTAGTTAATACTAAATACCGTATTTTCTGCAGTATAAGGCGCATCTAAAAGCCTTAATTTTTTTAAAAAGCTGACGGTGCGCCTTAAAATCAGGTGCGCCTTATATATCGATCAATATTGAGATTGGGATTCGTAGATGGGGAATAAACTGATAAAGTAAGCTTTACCCGTTTCTTTTGTGTATTTACAGTTGAACAAAGTTGGTCATATTGACATTGAGTTATTATGCTATGGAGAGTTTTGAGTTATTATTTGAGTTATTATTGTTATTACTTTGAGTATTACTATATTGTGATTGAAAAAGTTTTAGAATATGTCATTAATTGAGGATGCGCCTTATAATCCGGTGCATCTCATATATGGAAAAAGTTTTAAAATATGTCACTAATTGAGGATGCGCCTTATAATCCGGTGCGCCTTATAGTGCGGAAAATACGGTACTAAAATACTTAATAAACACTGTGGTAAAAAATAAATAAATAAATAAATAAAAACTGTTTCTTCCATTTTCTGTTTTTTACGATCAAAACTGTGAAGACATTACATTAACGATGCCCAAGTAGCCGATCAAATAAAATGATAGTTTACTACAGATTGTTCCTTTTTTGGTTCTGAGTGTAAAGATGAGATCCAGATGCAGTCAGATGTTTTCGGGTGCATAAATATAAAATATAAAAAATAAAAAACACGTTGAATGAAACTGTTCAGATAGGAGTTTTCCCCAAAACAAAACAACAACAAATCCTCAAATATATCAACTTGAATTTTTCCGTATGTGACCTAAACGCCCCTAAATTTCTTCACCCCCTTGCGCGTCCACTTTGCAGGTGTCGGATCGACGAGGAGGTGACGCACAAGGCCTGGCTGAACCGCTCCAACATTCTGTTCACGGGCACCGACAAGTGGTCGCTGGACAAGCGGGTCACTCTGGTCAACAGCAACAACAGCGACTTCTCCGTCCACATCGACAAGGTGCAAGTCAGCGACGAGGGGCCCTACACGTGCACCTTCCAGGCCAACAACAAACCGCGGATCGCCCACGTCTACCTCATCGTGCAAGGTCAGAACTCAGGATTTTGGAGCGCGGGGATATTCGAAACCCGGAACTGATTTTGGAACCATTCTACACATCGTCCGGGATTCTGCAACTTGTGCAAAAGCAATTTTATGATTTTTTTTTTTTTTTTTTTTTAAAGTGACACCTCAGTCTTTTCCACGGAGCACAACCCACACCTTATGATGGCAACGTTCATAATTTGGTACAGTGGACCCCTATGTTACAACTTTCCTGATTTATGAAATTTTCATGTTGCGACGCGAAATAGTGAGTTTTTTCATCCCCTCTTTATGACGTGTTTCCGGATTTGCGACAAAAACAACTGTCATGACCCTAGGGGCTTGGCTGTATTTGTGTTGTTTTGCTTCCATCTGCTGGCATTTTTAGGCAATTGCACTTATTTACTATTGAGGTCTGACTGCTTCCATGCAACGCGTGACTACAATGCTGGTCTGCTATTGTTTGTCGTCGCACTACGAATTTGCCTTGTGACCCCAATTGAGGAACGTATTAACGTTGTTACACGGGGGCCCACTGTATTGCCCATCTGAATGCCATTCAAGTTGATTAGTGATCGGGTGAATTTCCCATCATGTTTTCAGTAATTATCGATATTATTACGACTACGGACAGTGCCCGCCGTCATGATAAACACGCGTGCCAAATTTGGCGTCAATGAGGAAAACTAGCGCCGCACGCTAATAATTTCTAACTGGAGGAAAAATTTGCCTTTATAGAATTGATCAAAAGTGTCAATTTGCTCTTGATCCAGCGGCCGGGCAACAACAAACCCGATTAACCGGCGCGGAGCGTGCAGCTCTTTGGCTCGTACTTAAATTGATAACGAGACGGCCCTTGAATTTAAACGGGCCATTATCATTGTTTTTAATGAGCTTGGCTTCCGCCGCGGCTCTCGTTTCATTCGCCGGGTAGCCGACAGCGACGGCGGCGCAATAAACGCGCAATCGCAGCACTCAGCTATACAAACACATAAATATAAATGCGTATATGTGTATGTATGTCGCGTGCGTATGGCGGTCCGTGCCAACATTGGGAGCCTCCAGACAAGATTGTTTGCTTGCTTGGCTGCGGTTGGCGAAAAGCGCTTCAGTCAGCAGCGCTTGGCCACCTGTCAGCCACAAACACATCCTGTTCTTTTAGGGCGATTATGATTTTTTTAGGCTGTTAGGAGAAGAATCCTGTTGACTTTAAAGGAGAACAGATGCACAATGACTTTTTGGTTACGTTAGCTTAGCTGAGAGGGAGTGGCAAATCAAGATTTTTTATGACTCTTCTACGCAAGCATAGAAGAAGAAATTCTGACTGGGAGAAGCATTTAAACGTATTTGCAAAATAGGTTTGAATCTACTTCTGCGCCTCGTGATACAAACATAGGATTTTTTTTTTTCCTAGGTTGCCACTGAGTATTGACTCCGTGGCATTGTAGGGGCAAAAACATGCCAAATGGACACAGTAGAGAGAGACCAATATCTTGTTTTTTTGTTGTTTTTTTTAATTTGTCAAGAACGCTGATAAGCAATACATGTTTTATATATATATATATATATATATATATATATATTTTTAAATATAATATAAAATTGAAAAAAATATGTTTTTTTTTAGTTTTTCAAGTTTTTCAAGGATTTAAGTTCGAACATACTCATAATTATAATCAAACATGCTCAGGAATGATCTTTGAATGATGATCCTTGAACGTATTAATAGGTATAAATTTGTTCGAACAAGTTTGCTAATCATATATAAATACAATAAATAAATTTTATATATATATATATATATATATATATATATATATATATATATATATATATATATATATATATATATAGCGAGAGAGAGAGCGAGAGAGAGAGAGAGAGAGGGAGAGAGAGAGAGAGATGCACACACATGCACATTCCTGAGCAATGAAACATGCTAATCAAAAATGTTTACTTCAAATGCTATCTATCTATCTAGCTAGCTATTTTACATTCCAGCGTTCTATTAAGTCATAAGTTTTGGGTTTTCATGACTTTGGAATTGTCCCACTAGAATAATTCCTTCCGCTCCTGATCTTAGCATATCTCTATTTTCAGAACCAGAACAAGAACAATCAGGAAAAAGCTGACAATGTTCATGAACTCGACAGTCAAAATTAATCACAAATATGGCGCTCATCGCCGCTCAATTTACGAAATCCGAGCCGTTCCTTCGGTCCATAAAGGATAAACGTTAGACGCTCGGTTCAAATGTCAGCTCGTTTTGTTTTCCCAACGCTAATCAGCGATCGCCGCGCCTTCTGCCACACTTTTCGAACATTTTCCCGAGCAGATGCAGTCAAGCCTCCGCACGCCTGTCAGCTCTCGTCTAATCCGTCTGACTCCCCAAATCAAGACAAACAAGTCGACAGATTCTGCGGCGGGGAGGCGAGAAAACGCTCTCATCCGTCCACTTTGTCACCCGCCACCTGCGCTTTTGGCTTACGTTTACCTTTGCACCGGATCCGTAATGAAGCCGTGACTCACTCGTACGTACGACTTAGCTCGCGTGCTAAATGGGCGCGAGGGCTTTTTAGCTGTTGACGGCGCATTTAGCCGTGATTTAACAGGAAAAGGCGCATTGAGTCACCCATAAAACCGAGTGATTGCTTCCGAGGTGTCAAGCGTCAATCGCCGCCAACAAACGGAATGCCTAATTGAGTCATTTAGCAGATGTGAGCAAAAAGCGCGAGCAAAGCTGACCTTGAGATAGAACGACAGGCAGGTGGCGGCAGATAAGTGTCGCTGATTCGCCACGATATACAAAAATATTGTCACTACGCATCTTATGATAAAAGTCACAGCACAGGGAGAGCATTGAAAGAAAACATTGGGGAGCTGAAATTTCACCCAGATGATGACAACATGTCAAACGTGAAGTTTGGCACGGCCACTTAGCTATCACATGACCATGAGTGCGCCATCCCTTGGCTGAAACACTTTAAAAATGATGTAGAAGAAAATAACCCAAAATGGTCAAAATACTACACAAGCGTTCAAAAAAATGTTTGTCGAGGAAAACACAAAGTGAATGTTTCTAAATTTCCTTTTGCAATGTATTTCAATGGCCACGAATAAGTCGCAAATTTTCAGTCTTCGTAAACCCGCCTGAGTCCCAATTTACTGCTGACTAAAATTCTCAAAACAAATGGTTAATGGCCTTTGCATTTCACAACATTTTTAGACATAATTTCATGATATACACGCCAAATATTTGGTGGTTGGACCACCAGTTGTTACGTAATTTGGATTTTTTTTCGTAAACTACTAAGTGACTAGCAACAGGGCAGGAACTAACCAATGAGAGAACAGGATGACACAAATGAGAATACAGTCGGCTATTTTTTTTCTATTTCTTGTATCTCGAATTTTATTTCGTATTATGGCTCAAAATTTTTTTTTAGGATGTCGTTGCGTTAACCACAACCGAAGAGCAAGATGGCACAAATGAATCTACAGGCTCAATTTTCAAATTTTCATATCTCGAATTTTATTTCGTATTTTGGGTCAAAACCTCCTCGAATTTCGTTTCGTGTATTGAGTTTTTCGTAAACTACAAGGCGGGAGCTAACTAACAGGTTAGCAGGACGACACATGAGTATCCCGTCGGCTG
>NC_142371.1:20209449-20214449 GCF_059441005.1 Hippichthys cyanospilos
CTCCAAAAAAAAAAAAAAAAAAAAGTTTCATGTGAACTAAACATACATGTGGAACCTCCGCTAACTACCCAGGTTAAACAGAACTCTTCCCTAACATACAAAGGTCATAAACAGACATGATAATTTTGGGTTTAGTTCTTGAAGGCAGTTAACCGCTATTCTACAAGATGTGTTTTAGTGCCATCTTGTGGCATTGCAAGGGAATACAGTTTTGCAAAAAACATGCAATTTTTTTTTTGTGTGTTTTTTTAATAAAAAGGAAAAAATATAAATAGAAAATAGAAAGAAATTCATTATAAAATTAGTTTTGTATATTTTTATGTAGGTCACAAACCAGAAATGGGCAAGTACTTATAACAGGTGTCGGTATCATGCTGATACCAGCCCGAGGCTGCCGATACCAGGTACCTTTACTTTGTATATATAGTTCATTTATTTCAAAAGTACAATGCATATGGAGCAGGAGCAGGCGGATGGAGTATTTTGATAATCCACCTCATAAGAGAAAAAAGAAAACGCGCCTTACTTTCAAAAGAAATCTTAAACTTCGGCGGGCCAGATTTAAGCGAAACGGGCCACAGGTGAAGAAAAAAAATTAAATCCTCCTCAGCAGTAGGAGGCGCTAAAGACTGTTTTACACTGGCAAATAATTATATAACAGAAAGAAAAGCCTTTGTTGACATTTTTTGCATTATGTTAACTCATTCACTGCCAGCCTGTAAAAATGACGTCTATAACCGTCACTGGCAGTGAATGAGTTAAATGATATTTTGTGTTTAAAAAAAAAAACTAGACTTCCTATATTTTCGGTAAGTGTGCAATAAGTTAATATTCATACTGGTATCGGCCTTTCAAATAATTAATGTAAATTATTTGACTGACTGCTAAGCTACGCTAAGCGCTAATGTAGTCATGCAGTTCTGACATTGGCGGCGGGCCTCACACACAAAGATCTCATCTATGGCAACCCCGACCCATGTCGCAGAGGTCTTTTTTTCTTTGGCTTATCGCTTGACGCGCCATCAGTTAAAACCTTCACGAGACCGAACGCGCGTCGCCGATAGCCGGCCAGCGTTTTGCGAGAACGCTATTCGCGTCCCCCATCGAGGAGCGGATTGGCGGCCCCCGCGAGCGGCCGCGACAAAAAACAAAGTGTTTTTTGAAAAATGCGTGCGTTGGAGCAGAAAGTAGCAGAGTGTCCTCGTGAGGAAGATGAGCAGGCGAGTCCATCAACGTCCTCGGCAAAAATGGGCTACTTGAAGCGTTTAAGCTAGCGCTTTGTCACCGAAGAGCATTTTCAGTGTGAAGCTGTTTGTCCTTTCATATTAAAAAGATGAAATGTTTGGATGTTCAGCAAACGATTGCTGAAGATAGTCTGCTGATGACCTGCTCAAACAGAAGGAAAATGACTAGAAGGTCAAAGGTCAAATGAAGAACAATGTCAACAGCTATTGCACTAAAGCTCATCCATCATTCAAGCTCCCATGTCAAGCCCTTGTCCTAATTTTGAGTTTAGTTTCCGAGTCTGACTCAGCTTCATTCCTACAAGTTTAGTTTCCGAGTCTAGTTTTAATTTTAATTTGTGGTTAACTTGGATTTTTCCATATACCTTCTGAGTCCTGTCTGCTCCTGGGTCCAAACAGTCGTCCACACATGACAGTAAAGTTTATCCGCTAGCATACCGGGACTTTTTACCACATACCAGAACTGCACATGAGCCCATAGATGATCCTGCTACCTCAAATGACAAAAAAAAGGAAAAATAAATAAATAAACTATTATGTATATATATATATATATATATATATATATATATATATATATATATATATATATATATATATATATATATATATATATATATATGAAGGAATGATCTTTGAACGATGATCCTTGAACGTATTAATAGGTATAAATACGTTCGAACAAGTTTGCTAATCAATATATAAATACACACACACACACACACACACACACACACACACACACACACATATATATATATATATATATATATAATATTTATAAAAATAAATACAAATAAATGAAAAGGTAATCACGCCATCCTTTTAGGATCTGTCAAAAGTATCGGGCATTTGCGGCTAGTGTCGCATGAGTCATGAGATGCATTCAAATCTTTTCGGACAGTTTAAATACATGCAGAATTTATATATTCATTTATTTATTTTATCTATGATAGATGCATCTTCTAATTAATTACATTATTAGTCTATTAATAGTCTACTGTTACCTAAATCAGTTTTAGGGGGATCGGATTTTTCAAAATGGGTCTCAATTGGCAGCTAGCACTGTAAAAAATTAGGAATCAGGTGAGAAACTCAACGCCATTTCACACTGGTAAATATTTTATTAGGTTGAGAAAAGCAGAGGCTTTTGTCAAGTGGGAAACACTGCCCCCCGGTGATAGGATGCTAAAATGCTTGATTCGACATGTACATTTGCCGACTTTTTGAATGTTAATATCGCCGAGAATCAGCTAAATTAATTAAGTTTAAGAGATTTGTTTGGATCAAATTTGGGGAAACGATTTTTACAACGGAGACCCTGACCGGTTTACTTTTCGTTCGCGTCCCACTAAAATCTACATGACTTTCAGTGACAATCGACTGGAGTCCTTTTCGGCTCGCCGCTTTGTTACGGGAATGCGAAAGACAAGAGGTGGCGAGAGCTCAAGTGATCTTCTCCAGCTCAAAGTGCTGGAAAACACTCTGTAGTGCTGAACCCCGGAAAACCTCTTTTCACTCTCATCCCCGCCGCCTCCTCTCCAGGTGGTCACGAGTCAAGCTCCTTCCAAAGCTCCTAAGTGCTTGATGGAGTTGTATTTTTCTCCGGCATTGTACCGGCGCCTGCCCGCTGGCCGCAGTCAGATATCATCATCATTACGTGCCCCCCCCCCCCCGCACACGCTTTTTTTTTCCCGGCTCTAACAGCTGCCCCTCCTTCCTCTCGCCTGCCTCGATTCAAGGGGGACTTTTGGCGAGATTTTTTTCCAGCCCGGTAGGTGCGGGTTCAAATCGGGGTTAGGGGTATACTGTGGCCACTTTCTTGGAAATCTGTGACACGCGGTGTCAGAAATGGCCTGTTTATCCACGAGGGAATCTGTCTTGCGCCCATTTGGGAGGAAATGTAAATTGTTAAACCTTCAGGTTCAAGTCTGGGTTTCAAATAGGAATCCTTAGCATCCCACGAAAAACGGTGACAGAAATGGGACACGGGACAAACAAAAGACCAACCGAGGATAGAACTTTTTCCCACATCTAAAACAAATACAGATGTCGCAGCCTAGAGCAATGTCCGATAGCCGTATCGATCCGTAACGATATCAGCAGAAATGATACATCGTTTTCTTTATTCTCCAGCACGTAGTGATGTTTGATACCAGTACGAGTACTGAACTCTCGAGTAGTCACCGATACCATTATTGAGTACCGATACATACCAATAATATCTTTGATACACACCACCCTCTTCCCTTAATTTTAAACAAAAACTTTCCTCATAAATTCCAATGATTTTTCCTTAAAATTCCATGAAACTAACGGCAATTTTGTATTCTTCTGTTTTGTCATTTCTAGTGTAAAACATCTCCTGGCTAACACTAGTATCGTGAGGATCGATATGTTGAAATAAGGTTAATTATTGGTCCGGGACTGATACCGATAGTTTGGATATTTGCCCATCACTTTATGATCGTAAAACTGTTCCTGCTCAATACAAAGTATTGGCTGCTATTCCAAGGGCCGATACCTGGAAATAAGGCCCGGTATGGGTCCGATACAGATAGTCTGTATACTAGCTCATACAATACTTGATATACTCATCCATACTGTACTTGTTACACTAACCCATTACTTTGTGATAGTAAAACTGCTCCAAGCAATGCTCAGACTGAAGTACTTGTAGGATCCGTGTTTGGGTCCATAGACTTTGTCTAAAGTACTTGTAGGATACTTGTTTAGGTCCATAGACCCAGGTTCCAATTTGATTTGAAGGTACACCTCCAGAGAGTTCCTACGGTGTCAGAAGTAGGATGCTCAGCTACAAGGTCGACTGCTGAACTCAGTTCGAAGTACTTGTAGGAGACTTGTTTAAGGTCCATAGCCCCTGGTTCCAATTTATTATTGATGTTAGTCCTAAACAGAGTTCCTTCGGTGTCAGAAGTGGGATACTCATCTTATAAGGTCATCTGTGCTGAATTTAGACTGAAGTACTTGCAAGATGCTTCTTTAATCCCAAGGACCTAGTCTGAAGCTCTTTTGATATATTTTTATAGGTCCATAGACCCAGGTTCCAATTTGATTTGAAAGTACACCTACAGAGAGTTCCTACGGTGTCAGAAGTAGGATGCGCAGCTACAAGGTCGACTGCTGAACTCAGTTCGAAGTACTGGTAGGAGACTTGTTTAAGGTCCATTGAGCCTGGTTCCAGTTTATTATTGACGTTAGTCCTAAAGAGAGTTCCTTCGGTGTCAGAAGTGGGATACTCATCTTAAGGTCATCTGTGCTGAAATTAGACTGCTTCTTTAATCCCACGAACCTAGTCTGAAGCCCTTGTAATATAATTTTTTGGGTCCAGGTTCAAAAGTGAGTTGAAGGTACTCTTCCGGTGTCAGAAGTGGGATGCTCAGCCGTGAGGCTCAATTTGCCGTGCCTGTTTTGAAGGAGTTAAAAGTTTCCGGTCCTTGTTCAGATCCTGTTTCAAATCTGGGTTGGGGATATAACTCCGAATTCGCCAAATGGTGTCAGAAGTGGGATACAAAGCCCCAAGGTCATCTTTTTTCCCCCGTATCATATTATATTGCATTTATATGTCCTTCATCTTTTTGCACAGCCCATTATATATTCCCCACATCCTCTCTCCCCCGACTTCAGCTTCTCCGCACGTGCGCCCCAAATCCTTCTTTCCTCCCGCTTCTTTCGCCAGTGATGTCACACGCAGGCGCCACGTTGACGTGACTAATGCGACCAGTGAGCAGCCCG